>NC_066632.1:12580915-12625835 GCF_025201925.1 Gopherus flavomarginatus | reverse complement strand
CGGGTGTGAAAGGAGCTCGGTCCATGAGGGAAGCTGCCCAGCGGACGCAGCGTGGGCCCAGGGGCCTGACATGGCTGGGAGAGGCCAGACTGCTGCCGAGGACACCCCAAGACCCTGCCCACCTATAGCTAGGAAAGAGGTTGGGGGAAGCCCAGTGAATACCGAGGGCACCCTGACCCCGGTGGCCAGCAGTGGATCGTCCTGGCAGAGCTCCCCATCCCTGGAATGGATGTGGATGGAACATGACAGGGAGCTGAGACGAGAAGAGCTCGAGTTAAGGAGGCAAGAACTGAAGGAGTGGGAGAACCAGCGTAAACATGAGGAGAACCAGCGCCAGCATGAGTGGGAGGAGAAGGAGAATCAGCGTAAGCATGAGCTGGAGCTGGCCTGGCTGAGGAGCAGTGGGGCCCTGGCTGTAGTGAGTGAGTGGGGACCCAAGCCTACAAAGAGCTTTGATAAGGGCTTGCTGCCCCAGCGTAAGGAGGGGGAGGACATAGACACCTTCCTGACGGCCTTTGAGAATGCCTGCGAGCTGCACAGGATTGACCCTGCAGACAGGATCTCACCCCCTTACTGGACTCCACAGCCATGGAGGTGTACAGCCGACTGAAAGGGGCGGAGGCAGGGGACTACGAACTGTTCAAACAGGCCCTGCTACGGGAGTTTGGGCTGACTCCTGAGATGTACCAGAAAAAGTTCCGGAGTCAGCGTAAAACCCGTGAAGTCACATACCTACAACTGGTCAATCGGGAGCAGGGGTATGCCCGCAAGTTGACAGCTGGGGCCCAAACTAAAGAGGACCTGCTTGACCTATTCATACTGGAGCACCTGTACGAGCAGTGCCCGTCCGACCTGAGGTTGTGGTTGATGGACCAGAAGCCGGAGAAGCTGCAGCACGCAGGCCAGCTGGCCGACCATTTTGTGGACAGTTGGGCAGGGGATAACATGCAGGAGTCTCGATGGAGCAAGCCTGCCTCAACGCAGAGAGAGAGTCACCATGGGATCTCCCAGCGGGGGCCTATGGAGAACCCCCACCAAAAGGGAGCATCCAGCATCAGGTCCATCCATCCCACTGGAGGGGACCCACGAGACATGGGCTGCTATCGCTGTGGCCAACGAGGCCACATACGGGTCCAGTGCCCCAAGCTCAGGGACAGACCGAGCAGACCCAACCCGCAGAGGGTTGACTGGGTAAAGACCCAGTTGGATGAGGGGCAACATTCCCAAGAAAGGGGGGCTGGCAGCGTACTACCAGTAAAAAAGGGAGGAGGTCCCCATATCAGTTCCAGGCTCTGAGTTTTTGGTTTACAGGGTGGGAGTGGGGCTGCCCCTCCGGAGAGAGTGCCTTGTTTCCCTGGAGGTAGATGGGAGGAACGTCACTGGAACACGGGTACAGAGGTGACACTGGCCCGGCCCGAGGTGGTGGCTTCAGATCGGATGGTTCCCGACACCTACCTGACCCTGAGGGGTGTGTGCGGGACTTCATTCAAGGTTCCCGTGGCAAGGGTACACCTGAAGTGGGGGGTCAAGGAGGGCCCAAGGATGTGGGGATACACCCACATTTGCCCACGGAGGTGTTAATGGGGGGGCCCTGGAGATCTGGCCAAGCAACGCCCGGGGTGCCCTGGTCATGACCCATAGTCAGAGTCAGCGAAGGGCACTGCACCCTGACAACGGGGAAGGTACTGTGCCCGAGGTGCAGGACCCTAACCTGGTGGGGAGGGAACGCCCAGGGACACAGCTCAGAGAGGCTGCGGCCTCAGACACAGCCGACGAAAGAGAGCAGGTCCCCATCCCTGTGCCAGCTGCTGAGTTCCAGGCCGAGTTGCAGAGAGATCCCTCCTTGCGGAGACCAAGAGACCTGGCCGACCTCAGTGCGGTACAGTCCATGAAGAGAGGTTGCAAGGAGAGGTTCCTGTGGGAGAGGTGGCTCCCATCCCCAGCTCTCGTAGGGGCTTGGGGAGTGGCGGTTCCAGCGGGAGCCGGGCGCTGGCTTCCCGCCCCAGTCTGTGGGGGGTCTGGGAAGTGGCGGTTCAAGCGGGTGGGGGGCGCTGGCTTCCTTCCCCAGCTTTGGATGGGGACTGGGGAGTGGCAGTTTGAGTGGGGGCAGGGTGCTGGATTTCCTCTCCAGCTCTAGGAGGGGAGCGGGGAGTGGCGGTTCCAGCAGTGGAGGGGAGCTGGATTCGCTCTTTAACTCTGGGGGGCAGCGGAAAGTGGCAGTTTGAGAGGGGGCAGGGCGCTGGCTTCCCTCCCCACCTCAAGGAGGGGCCTGGAGAATGGCGGTTCGAGCTGGGGCTTGGCGCTGGCTTCCCTCTCCAGCTCTGGGAGGGGAGTGGGGAGTGGTGGTTCGAGTGGGATAGGGGCACTGGCTCAGGGAGGGGCCTGGGGACTGGCGGATCTAGCAGGGGCGGGGGGCTGGCTTCCCTCACCAGCTCTGGAAAAGCCTGCGGAGTGGCGGTTCAAGCAGGGGAGGGACGCTGGATTCCCTCCCCAACTCTGGTGGGGAGCGGGTAGTGGCGGTTTGAGCGGGGGCGGGGCGCTGGTTCCCTCCCCAGCTCTGTGGAGGGAGCGGGGAGCCGCGGTTCCAACGTGGGTGGAGCGCTGGTTTCCCTCCCCAGCTGTGAGAGGAGAGTGAGGAGAGGCCGTTCCAGCGGGGTGGAACGCTGACTTCCCTGTCCAGGTATGGGAGAGGCCTAGGGAGTGACGGGTTGAGTGGGCGCGGGGAGCTGGCTTCCCTCCCCAGCTCTGGAAGGGGCCTGGGGAGTGGCGGTTCGAGCGGGGATGGGGCACGGGATTCCCTCCCGAGCTCTGGGAGGGGCGTGGGGGGCAGGCAGCGAGCTCCTTGCTTTGGTCGCAGCATCAGAGCCATCATGAGCCCCCTCTCCGGTGTGCAGGGGGGCAGGTACCCTGAGCCCAGCAGCCCCTACCCCCTGCCAACCACGTCACTTGCATTTTCACTGACCATTTCCATCCTAGCCAATTGGTTCCCTGGACCGTTACCGGAGCAGTCCCCTCAGAGAGCCCGGGAGGGAGCCGAGCATCCCGCACTCGCTGGAACTGTCGCTCCCCAGAGACGGGGAGGGAACTCTCCCCTCGCAGAGACGGGGAGGGAACTCAGCGCCCCACCCCGCAGAAACGGCTTCTCCCCAGTTCGCTGGGAATTCTCTGCCCTGTTTTGTTTGCAGTTTGCCCTGATTGAGTGACCTCAGCTGGCTCCCACGGGCAGCACCGTCACACGGCCCCCGCTGGAACCGCCACTCCCCTCTCCCCTCCCAGAGCTGGCGAGGGAACCCAGTACCCCGCCCCCGCTGGAACCGCCACTCCCCTCTCCCCTCCCAGAGCTGGTGAGGGAAGCCAACACCCCTGCCCCACTCGAACTGCCACCCCCCAGGCCCCTACTAGAGCTGGGGAGGGAACCCAGCCCCCAGCCCCCAGCCCCTGCTGGAGCAGCCACTCTCCGGTCCCCTGCCAGAGTTGGAGGGAGTACACAGCGCCCCACCCCCGCTGCAACCGCCTCTCTCCAGGCCCCTCCCAGAGCTGGGGAGGGAAGCCAGCGCCCCGCCTCCGCTCTTACTGCAACTTCCCAGGCCCATCCCAACCATTGGGATGATCTGCCGATGGATACCTCCTTGGAGAAGCTGAGGGAACTTGCTGGCCACAGCTCTGCAAACCCCCTGGGGAAGGCTGCAGGGACAGAGTCCTGTGGGTGAAGGGATTCCTGTACTGGGAATGGGCTCCCCAAGGGGAAGTAGAACTGGGGGGAATCAGGAGGCAGCCCCAGAAATCCACTGGGTTCTTCCCTTTCGAGCTGCTGGATGGGAGGAGAGTGAGGGGACCCCTGAACCTGGAAGGGGAGGATTGGGAGGAGAAGGAGGAAGACCCCCAGGGGGATCTCTTCCCTGAAGTGGGACCCAATCTCCCCATCAGGTGTTCCCTGTTCAGAGTCACTGGGAGAGCAGCCCAGAACCTGGAGAGAGAGGTCAAGGACCTGCTGGCTTTAGATGGCATCCAGCCGTTCAACAGCCCATGGGCCTCACCCGTGGGGCTGATCCCCAAGGGAGACAGGATGATCTGGTTTAGTGGGGACTATTGAAAGTTTAAAGACATCACAGTGTCCAATGCCTACCCCATCCCTAGGCCTGGGGAGATTCTAGAGAAGCTGAGGGAAATGGAGAACATGGCCCTGGCATACAATAACATGTGTGTCTTTAGCCAGACCTGGGAGGAACAGGTGTCCCAGGTGAAGAGGGGGCTGGGATGCCTCAAGGAGGCAGGACTGACAGTAAAAGCTGAAAAGTGTAAGGTGGGGACGGCAGAGGTGTTGAATCTGGGCCAATAGGTGAGGAGCGGCTGCCCAAACCCAAAGCTGGCCAAAAGCCAAGAGGGGGGGATCTTAACCAAGAAAGCCCCAATCGCAGCCCAGAGTGCTAAGAAAAGACCTAATCTCAGTTTGAACCCCAGGGGTATTGGGCTAGCAAAAGGGTTCGGGCTGCATAATCCTTCCCACATGTGGCCTGCTAGTGCCATCAAGCACACCTGATCTAAGATCCCCCCCTGCTGATCACCGACCCTTGCAGAGATCCACCAGCCAGCACCTCTCAGACAAAGGGATCAGGTGACCTCCTGGCCTGGGGAAAGCAACTGAGAGAGAAGGAGGGGCTGGAGGGGGTTTGGCAGTCTGGAGCTGGCTGGGGGAGGACGGTAAGGACAGACAGGGCTCTGACTCCCCTCCCCAAATGGGGCTGTGGTGCTCCTGGCGCCCCAAGATGGACCTAACTGGGGGGGTCCTCTTGTCTGGGCCTGCAAGACCTGTCTTGGACTGTGTTTCTGGCGTCTAAATAAACCTTCTTTTCTGACTGGCTGAGAGTCCTGGTGAATCGCAGGAAAAGGGGTGCAGAGCCCCGACTCCCCCACACTCCGTGACAACTGGTGGCAGCGGCGGGACTTACTGCACCCCATGGACGGCACTTCCTGCAGTAAGTGACTGGGGAGCAGTAAAAAAAGGGGGACTGACAAGGACTAGGCGGCTGAAGAGTCAGAGAGAGAAGGGGTAAGGTGATCATTAACCACTGGGACTGTGTGACCAGAGAGAAGGACTTTGCAGTAACAGGGTCCCCCTAGGGGATTGCAGGAGCGGTCCCAGGGGTAGAGGAGTTTGCAGCTTGACCCTGGCAGAGAGGGGGTGACCGGAAAAAGGACTGGTGCACAAGGGGTCTCCCTGGAACCAGTGGAAGCTGAGAGCACAGGCCGGCGAGTGGCCAGCAGGAAGATTTATGCTAAGCACCTTAAGAAAGACCTGGTGGAGCTGTGCAAGCAGGGGGGCTTTGCATTGGGAGGTCCACCAAAGAACAGCTAATTGCCCAGCTGGAGGAGAAGGATCCGTCGGGTGAACGGAGCTCGGTCGATGAGGGAAGCTGCCCAGCGGATGCAGCGTGGGCCCCAGGGCCTGACATGGCTGGGAGGGGCCAGACTGCTGCCAAGGACACCGCGACATCCTGCCCACCTATACCTAGGAAAGAGGTTAGGGGAAACCCAGTGAATACCGAGGGCACCCTGACCCCGGTGGCCAGAAGAGGATCATCCCAGCGGAGCTCCTCGTCCCTGGAATGGATGTGGATGAAACATGACAGGGAGCTGAGACAAGAAGAGCTCAAGTAGAGGAGGCAAGGACTGAAGGAGTGAGACAACCAGCGTAAACATGAGAGGTCTGGCCAAGCAACGCCAGGGGTGCCCTGGTCGTGACCCGTAGTCAGAGTCAGCGAAGGGCACTGCACCCTGACAACACGGAAGGTACTGTGCCCGAGGTGCAGGACCCTAACCTGCTGGGGAGGGAACGCCCAGGGACACGGCTCAGAGAGGCTGCGACCTCAGACCCAGCCGACGAGAGAGAGCAGGTCCCCATCCCTGTCCCAGCTGCTGAGTTCCAGGCCAAGTTGCAGAAAGATCCCTCCTTGCGGAGGCCAAGGGACATGGATAACCTGAGTGCGGTACAGTCCATGAGGAGAGGTTACAAGGAGAGGGTCCTATGAGAGAGGTGGCTTCCCTCCCCAGCTCTTGTAGGGGTCTGGAGAGTGGTGGTTCAAGCAGGGGTGGGGCACTGGCTTCCCTCCCCAGCTCTGGGATGGGATTCGGGTGTGGCGGTTCCAGGAAGGGCAGGGCGCTGGCTTCCCTGCCCAGCTCTGCAAGGGGCCTGGCAAGTGGCGGTTCGAGCGGGGGAGGGACATTGCCTTCCCTCCCCAGCTCTGGGAGGGGCGTGGGGTGTCGCCGCTCGAGCGGGGGCTAGACGCTGGCTTCCCTCCCCAGCTGTGGTTGGGACTTAGGGAGTGGTGGTTCGAGTGGTGGCAGGCAGCGAGCTCCTTGCTTTGGTCACAGCATCAGAGCCAGCGTGAGCCCCCTCTCCAGTGTGCAGGGGGGGTGGGGAGCATCTCTCCCTCCCACTCAGCCCCAGGGGGCTGGTTACAGGTAGGCAGGTACCCTGAGCCCAGCAGCCCTTCCCCCCTGCCAGCCACGTCGTTTGCATTTTTACTGACCATTTCCATCCTAGCCAATTGATTCCTTGTATTTGAATTCAAACCCTCGGCCATTACAGGAGCAGGGCCTGGATCCTGTGCCAAAGAGACACGCTCACCCCCCAACAGGGCCTCCCAGACGATATTCTGGAGAACCCCAACAACCAGCCAGCCAGAACCCTCCTGGGTCTGCACAGGGATCCGGGCCATAGGCAGGACGAGGGGCTTCACCCTGGGGACCTTCACCCAGGTCCCACAGCTCCTCAGCATCTGCGGCTGCACCACCACAGTTTTCTCTGTCCCAGAGTCTTGACACCCCAGGCGTGTTTCCCCACTGACCCTTGGGCAGCCCCCTATGTCTCTGTGCTCCACCATCCCCAGTCCATGGTGCTGCTGCTTCTCCTGTAGCTTTTCATCAGACTCTTGCTCTCTCTCACGATACTCTTGCTCTCTCGGACTCTGCTCCCATCCCATCCGTCTCCGATCCCCTGATGGGGAACCCGATCGTGAAAACCATCATCTGGTTGGGCATCAGACTCTAGGGGATGCCTGGCTACTTCTCCAGCTGCTCCCAAATCCTCTTGTAACCCCATCTGGGTCAGGAATCTGCTCCTCAGAGGGGTCCTTCTCCAACTCACGATTAACTGTGCCTTGGTGAACTTCCCCATGTGTCACCCTCTCTTTGTGCACAGGATCACAATATCCTTCTACGGGAGATGGTGATAGGCCATCACCTCACCGTTCCCAAGTGGCTCTGGACTCACAGGCCTGTGTGCTCTTTACTCCCCATGGTTTCCAGGAAGAACCCCTGGTGTGCCAGCCCTTCTCTTAACCAGCACCTCTTTGCCAGGGTCGAGCTGCAGACTCCTCTGCCCCTGGGACTGCTCCTGCAATCCCCAGAGGGACCCAGCTACTGCAAAAATCCTCTCTCCCCGGGCAGAGTGGCAAGCTCCTCCACCCCTGATACTGCTCACTTCAGTCCTCAAGGGGACCCAGTTACTCCAACAGTCCTTCTCGCTGGTCACACACTCCCAGAGGTTAACCGCTCCCTGAAACCATCCATCTCTGAGCCTTCAGCACACCTGGTCCTCATTATCCCCCCTTTGTTTTACTGCTCCCCAGTCACTTACTTCAAGCAGCACCATTCACGGGGTGCAGTACATCCCACCTCTGCCACCAGTTGTCACGGAGTCCCCAGGCGATGCTCCGGTACTGCGCCCCACAAAGCCAATCTGGACTTTGACGAGCCTCCTCTCCCTTGGAACAGACATTTTTAGGGCAAGAAGCTCACACGTCTTCACCTCTTGGGTCTTTCCTTGGAGGATTTAGCATCCTCTGACACTCTGTGCTCTTCCCCGAGCGAGTCCACCCAGGCAAGGTCCATTCTGGGGGGGTATCAAGTTTTTTTCCCCACTTTGAACTTTAGCGTCCAAAAAGTGGGGACCTGCATGATCACTTTTAATCTTAATTACCAGCTTAAATTTGGTACGGTGGCACCAGCCAAAAATATCGTGTTTGGCACACTTCCTGTTCCCCCAAAACATTCCCTGGGGAAACCGAGACCCAAACCCCTTGGATCTGAACACGAGGAGAAATTAGCCTTCCCCCTTCTCTTTTTTCCCCCAGACTTTCCCTTCCCTGGGTTACTCTGAGAGGCTACACTGATCCAAACTCCTTGGATCTTAAAAGAAAGAGGAATTAACCTTCCCCTCCTCCTTTCCCCCCCTCCAATCTCTGGTGCGTTCAGACCCAATCTCCTTGGGTCTTAAAACAAGGGGAAAAAATCAATCAGGTTCTTAAAAAAGAAAGCTTTTAATTAAAGAAAGAAAAGGTTAAAATTATCTCTGTAAATTTAGGATGGAAAATGTTTTACAGGGTATTCAGATTTATATAGCCTAGAGAGACCTCCCCCATCCCTGGCCTGTGATTCAAAGTTACAGCAAACAGAAGTAAAAATCCTTCCAGCAAATTTACATTTACAAGTTAAGAAAACAAACATAAGACTAATCCACGATTCCTGGCTATACTTACTATTTTGAAACATGAGAGACTGATTCGGAAAGTTTGGAGAAAATCTGGTTGCACATCTAGTCACTCTTAGCCACAAGAGTGAACAAAGAATAAAACAAACAGAACAACAAAAACGTCCCTCCACCAAGATTTGAAAGTATGCTGTCCCCCGATCGGTCCTTTGGTCAGGTGTCAGCCAGGTTCACTGAGCTTCTTAACCCTTTACAGGTAAAAGTGACATTAACCCTTAACCCTCTGTTTATGACAGGAGGGAAGCCAGCACCCTGCCCCCGCTGGAACCGCCACTCCCCAGGCCCCTCCCAGAGCTGGGAAGGGAAGCCAGCGCCCTGCACCCGCTGGAATTGCCCCTCCACTGTCCCCTTCTAGAGTTGGTTCGGGAACACAGCACCCCGCCCCCGCTAGAATGGCCACTCCCCAGTCCCCTCGCAGAACTGGGGAGGGGAGACAGAGCCCTGCCCCTTCAGGATCAGCTGCTCCCCAGTCTCCTGGCAGAGCCGGGGAGGGAACCCAGCGCCCCTCCTCCGCAGGAACGACTGCTGCCCACTACTCTCACAGAGCTGGAGAGGGAAGGCAGCGCCCCTCCCGTGCTGGAACAGTTACTCCCCAGTCCCATCACAGAGCTGGGGTGGGAACGCAGTGTCCCGCCCCAGGAGGAACGGCCGGTCCCCAGTCCGCTCGCAGAGCCATGGAGAGAACCCAGCGCCCTGTCCCCGCAGAAACGGCCACTCCCCAGTCCCCTGGCAGAGCTGGGGAGGGAACCCAGCGTCCCGACCCTGCGGGAATGGCTGCTCACCAGTCCCCCCATCACAGAGCGGGGGAGGGAAGGCAGCGCCCCGCCCCCGCAGGAACCACCGCTCCCCATTCCCCTCGCTGAGCTGAGGAGGAAACCCAGCGCCCGCCCCCCCACTTGAACGGCTGCTCCCCAGTCCCCTCGCAGAGCTGGAGAGGGAACCCAGCACCCCGCCCCCGCAGGAACGGCTTCTCCTCAGTACCCTCATGTGACGAACTGGGAACGTTTTTAATGTTTTCTCTGAGTACTGTGTTGGTGCCTCAGTGTCCCCATGGCAGTTCTTAAGTATCTGGCAGAGCAAAGGGCCAGTGTACCTAAGTGCCTGACACTCTGTCTCCTAGCAATTTATGGCCTGGGCCCCTCCCCTGCAGAGGTGCCAACTGAAGGTGTTGGAGACAAAGAGATTAGGTGACCTCCTGTCCCTGAAAAGGAACTGAGCAGAGAAGAGGAGCTGGAGGGAGTTGTTAGGCTGGAGCTGGCTGAGGGCGGACATGGGGGTCTGGTCACTGCCCCTCAGAATGGACCTGGCTGAGGGGTCCGGTTCGCTGTATCTACAAGCTTTATTTTAGACCCTGTTCCTGTCATCTAATAAATCCCTGTTTTACTGGCTGGCTGAGAGTCACGTCTGACTGCAAAGTAGGGGTGCAGGGCCCTGTGGCTTCCCCAGGACCCTGCTGGGGCAGGATCACTGTGGGAAGCGCACGGAGGGGGAGAGAATGCTGAATGCTCCAAGGAGAGACCCAGGAGGTAAAGACGTGTGAGCTTCTTGCCCTGAACAAGTCTGCTCCAAGGGAAAGGAGGCTCCTCAATGTCCTGACTGGTTTTGTGGGGAGCAGTTCCAGAGCATCACCCGGTGACTCCGTGACAACTGGTGGCAGAGGTGGGATGTACTGCACCCCATGAATGGCGCTGCTTGCAGTAAGTGACTGGGGAGCAGTAAAACAAAGGGGGGATAATGAGGACCAGGTATGCTGAAAGCTTAGAGAGGGACGGTTTCAGGGTGCGGTTAACCTCTGGAAGTGTGTGACCAGCGAGAAGGACTGTTGGAGTAACGGGTTCCCCTTGAGGACTGCAGTGAGCAGTATCAGGGGAGGAGGAGCTTGCCACTCTGCCCGGGGAAATAGGATTTTTGCAGTAGCATGGTCCCTCTGGGGATTGCAGGAGAAGTCCCAGGGGCGGAGGAGTCTGCAGCTCGACCCTGGCTAAGAGATGGTGATCACGAGAAGGGGCTGGCACACCAGGGGTTCTTCCTGGAAACCATAGGGGAGCCAAGAGCACACAGGTCTGTGAGTCCAGAGCCACTTGGGAACGGTGAAGTGATGGCCTATCACCATCTCCTGTAGAAGGACATTGTGATCCTGTGCACAAAGAGAGGGTTACGCACGGGGAAGTTCACCAAGGCACAGTTAATAGTGCAGTTGGAGGAGGAGGACCACTCTGAGGAGCAAATTCCTCCCCCAGATGGGGCTACAAGAGGATCTGGGAGCAGCTGGAGCAGCAGCCAGGCATTCCCGAGAGTCTGGTCCCCACCCAGAAGAGAGTCTTCACGATCGGGTTCCCCATCAGTGAATTGGAGACAGATGGGATTGAAGCAGATTCTGAGAGAGCGAAAGGACCTTGAGAGGGAGCAAAAGGCTAAGGAAAAGCTGCAGGAGAAGCATCAGCACCATGGACTGGTGATGGTGGAGTGGAGAGACATAGGAGGCTGCCCAAGGGTCAGTGGGGAAACACACCTGCGGGGGCGAGACACTGGGATAGAGAGAACTGTGGTGGTGCAGCCCCAGATGCTGAGGGACTGTGGGACCTGGGTAAAGGTCCCTGAGGTTAAGCCCCTCGCCCTGCCTCTGTCCCAGATCCCTGTGCAGACCCAGGAGGGGTTGGGCTGGCTGGTCATTGGGGTTCTCCAGGATATCGGCTGGAAGGCCCTGTTGGGGGGTTACTGTCTCCCCTTGGGACAGGATCCAGGCCCCGCTCCTGTAAGGGCTGAGGGTTTGAATTCAAATCCAGGGAACCAATTGGCTAGGATGGAAATGGTCAGTGAAAATGCAAATGACGTGGCTGGCAGCGGGGAGGGACTGCTGGGCTTAGGATACCTGCCTACCTATAACCAGCCCCCTAGGGCTGAGTGGGAGGGAGAGATGCTCCCCGCTCCCCTGCACACCGGAGAGGGAGCTCACGCTGGCTCTGATGCTGGGACCAGAGCAGAGAGCTTGCTGCCTGTCCCCACTGGGACAGCAAGGGCAGCGCTGAGCACAAGGGGAGCTGAGACCCCAGCTGAGTGCGGGGACACCCAGGCAGGGCAGGTTGGCTGCCAACCAGGTTTGCCTGGTGCAGACATGCTACTGGGAAGTGATTACACAGCAGAGAGCGAACTATCAGGGACAAGGCTCAGGGGGACTGTAACCCCAGGCCCAGCCAGTGAGAGGGAGCAGGTCCCACTCCCTGCCCCAGCAGCTGAATCCCAGACTGAGCTGCAGAGGGATCCCTCCTTGGAGAAGCTAAGGGAACTTGCTGGCCACAGCGCTGCAAGCCCCCTTGGGGAAGGCTGCAGGGACAGAGTCCTGTGAGTGAGGGGATTCCTGTACTGGGAATGGGCTCCCCAAGGGGAAGTAGAACTGGGGCGAATCAGGAGGCAGCCCCACAAATCCACTGGGTTCTTCCCTCTCAAGCTGCTGAATGGGAGAATAGTGAGGGGACCCCTGGACCTAGAAGGGGAGGATTGGGAGGAGAAGGGGGAAGACCCCCTAGTGGATCTCTTCCCTGAAGTGGGAGCCAATCTCCCCATCAGGTGTTCCCCTTTCAAAGTCACTGAAAAAGCAACCCAGATCCTGGAAAAAGAGGTAAAAGAGATCCAGGCTTTAGATGGGATCCAGCTGTTTTACAGCTCATGGGCCTCACCAGTGGGGCTGATCCCCAAGGGAGACAAAATAATCTGGTTTTATGGGGGCTATGAGAAGCTTAAAGCCATCACAGTGTCCGATGCCGACCCCATGCCTAGGCCTCGGGAGATTTTAGACAAGCAGAGGGTGATGAAGAACTTGGCCCTGGCAGACACTGATAACCTGTGCATCTTTAGCCAAACCTGGAAGGAACAGATGTCCCAGGTGAAGAGGGGGCTGGGCTGCCTCAAGGAGGTGGGACTGACGGTAAAAGCTGGTAAGTGTAAGGTGGGAACGGCAGAGGTGTTGTATCTGGGCCACAAGGTGGAAAGCGGCTGCCCAAGCCCAGAGCTGGCCAAGGCAAAGATGGGAGCTCTTAACCAAGAGAGCCCGAATCGCAGCCCAGAGTGCTGGGAGAAAACACTGTCCCAGATTGAACCCCAGGGGTATTGGGGTAGCAAAAGGGTTCAAGCCGCATAAACCTTCCCACATGCAGCCTGCGAGTGCCATCAAGCACGCTCAACCTAAGGGAGGGCATGAGACTGAACTGTCCTGGTGTAACTCACACCGAGGAATGGGAGAGATGCTGGGGCATCCATGGGAACGTTGGTGAGTTCAAACTTCCCCAGGTCACTGGCTGGAGTGACCTGGCTCAGTTCGGTCTCAAAGGGGGCAGAGATGTGATGAACTATGAATGTTCTTAATGTTTTCTCTGGTGCCTCAGTGTCCCCTAGGCAGTTCTTAAGTATCTGGCAGAGCAAAGGGCCAGTGCACCTAAATGCCTGACACTCTGTCTCCTAGCAACTTGTGGCCTGGGCCTCTCCCCTGCAAACGTGTCAACTGAAGGAGTTGGAGACAAAGAGATCAGGTGACCTCCTGGCCCAAAAAAGGAACTGAGCAGAGAAGAGGGGCTGGAGAGGGTTGTTATAGATTCACAGATTCATAGATTCTAGGGTCAGAAGGGACCAATGTGATCATCTAGTCCGACCCCCTGTACAAAGCAGGCCACAGAACCCTACCCATCTACTTCTATAACAAACTCCTAACCTATGCCTGAGTTATTGGAGTCTTCAAATTGTGGTCTGAAGACCTCAAGCTGCAGAGAATCCACCAGCAAGTGACCCATGCCCCACACTGCAGGGGAAGGCGAAAAACCTCCAGGGCCTCTGCCAATCTGCCCTGGAGGAAAATTCCTTCCCGACCCCAAATATGGCGATCAGCTAGACCCTGAGCATGTGGACAAGACTCACCAGCCAGGACTCAGGAAAGAATTCTCTGCAGTAACTCAGATCCCATCCCATCACCAACCACTGGGCATACTTATCTGGCGATAATCAAAGATCAATTGCCAAAATTAGGCTCTCCCATCATACCATCCCTTCCATAAACTTATCAAGCTTAATCTTAAAGCCAGATATGTCTTTTGCCCCCACTACTCCCCTTGGAAGGCTGTTCCAGAACTTCACTCCTCTAATGGTTAGAAACCTTCGACTAATTTCAAGTCTAAACTTCCTAGTGTCCAATTTATACCCATTCGTTCTTGTGTCTACATTGGTACTAAGATTAAATAATTTATTTCCCTCCCTAATATTAATCCCTCTGATATATTTATAAAGAGCAAGCATATCCCCCCTCAGCCTTCTTTTGGCTAGACTAAACAAGCCAAGCTCTTTGAGTCTCCTTTCATACGACAGGTTTTGCATTCCTCGGATCATCCTAGTAGCCCGTCTCTGAACCTGTTCCAGTGTGAATTCATCCTTCTTAAACATGGGAGACCAGAACTGCACACAGTATTCCAGGTGGGGTCTCACCAGCGCCTTATATAACGTTACTAACACCTCCTTCACTTTGCTGGAAATATCTCACCTAATGCATCCTAAAACCGCATTAGCTTTTTTAACGGCCATATCACATTGGCGGCTCATAGTCATCCTGTGATCTACCAATACCCCAAGGTCGTTCTCCTTCTCTGTTGCTTCCAACTGATGCGTCCCCAATCTATATCTAAAGTTCTTATTATTAATCCCTAAGTGCATGACCTTGCACTTTTCACTATTAAATTTCATCCTATTACTATTACTCCAGTTTACAAGGTCATCCAGATCTTCCTTTATGATATCCCAGTCCTTCTCCATGTTAGCAATACCCCCCAGCTTCGTGTTATCCGTGAACTTTATTAGCACATTCCCGCTTTTTGTGCCAAGGTCGGTAATAAAAAGGTTAAATAAGATTGGTCCCAGAACCGATCCTTGAGGAACTCCACTAGTAACCTCCTTCCAGCCTGACAGTTCACCCTTCAGTATGACCCATTGTAGTCTCCCATTTAACCAGTTCCTTATCCACCTTTCAATTCTCATATTGATCCCCATCTTTTCCAATTTGACTAATAATTCCGCATGTGGAACCGTATCAAATGCCTTACTGAAATGGAGGTAAATTAGGTCTACTGCATTTCCTTTGTCTAAACAGTCTGTCATCTTCTCAAAGAAGGAGATCAGGTTGGTTTGGCACGATCTACCTTTAGTAAAACCATGTGGTACTTTGTCCCAATTACCATTGACCTCAATGTCCTTAACTGCTTTCTCCTTCAAATTTTTTTCCAAGACCTTACATACTACAGATGTCAAACTAACAGGCCTATAGTTACTCGGATCACTCTTTCTCTTTCTGTTAGGCTGGAGCTGGCTGAGGGAGGACGTGGGGGTCTGGTTCACTGCCCCCCAGGATGGACCTGGCCGAGGAGTTCGGTTTGCTGTACTTACAAGCTTTATTTTAGACCCTGTTCCTGTCATCAAATAAACCCCTGTTTTACTGGCTGGCTGAGAGTCACATCTGACTGCAAAGTGGGGGTGCAGGACCCTGTGGCTTCCTCAGGACCTTGCTAGGGGGGACTCGCTGTGGGAAGCGCACGGGGGGGCAGAGCATGCTGAACGCTCCAAGGAGAGACAAAGGAGGTAAAGACGTGAGCTTCTTGCCCTGAACAAGTCTGCTCCAACGGAGAGGAGGCTTCCCAAAGTCCTGCCTGGCTTTGTAGGGAGCAGTTCCAGAGCATCGCCCGGGGACTCCGTGAAACCTCGCAGAGCTGGGGAGAGAAGGTAGCACCTCTCCCCCGCTTTAACGTCCGCTCCCCAGTCCCCTGGTAGAGCTAGGAAGGGAAAACAGCACCCCAACTTCGCTTGAACGGCCACACCCCAGTCACCTCGCAGAGCTGGGGAGAGGAGACAGCGCCCCAATCCCCTCGCAGAGCTGGGGAGGGAAGGCAGCGCCCCTCCCCTGCAGGGATGGCCGCCCCCCAGTCCCCTCACAGAGCCGGGGTGGGATGATAGTGCCCCTCTCCCACTGGAACTGGAACTCCCCAGTCCCCTTGCAGAGCTGGAGAGGGAAGGCAGCGCCCCGTCCCAGCTGGATCAGCCGCTACACCGTCCCCTTATAGGGCTGAGGAGGGAACCTTGTGCCTTGACCCCGCAGGAATGGCCGCTCCCCAGTCTCCTGGCAGAGCTCGGGAGGGAACCCAGCGCCCCACCCCCACAGGAATGAGAGCTGCTCAGTTCCCACATAGAGCTGGGAGGGGAACCCAGCACCCCACCCCCGCAGGAACGGCCGTTCCCCAGTCCCCTCGCAGAGGTGGATAGGGAACCCAGCACCCGCCCCTGGAGGAACGGCCACTCCCCAGTCCCCTCGCAGTGCTGGGGAGGGAACACAACACCCCGCCCCCGCTCGAACGGCCGCTTTCTTGTCTTTTGGCAGAGCTGGGGAGGGAATCCAGCACCCTGCCCCCGCAGGAACAGCCGCTCCCCAGTCCCCTAGCAGAGCTGGGGAGGGAAAGCAGGGCCCTGCCCCCCTCGAACGGCCTCTCCCCATTCCCCTAGCAGAGCTGGGGAGGGAATCTAGTGCCCCAACCCTGCTGGAGCTGCCGCTTCCTAGTCTGCGCAGAGGCGGGGAGGAAATTCAGCACGCCGCCCCAGCAGGAACGGCGGCTCCCCAGTCCCCTGGCAGAGCAGGGGTGGGAAGGCACTGCCCCGCACCCTCTGGACCAGCCATTTCCCAGTCTGCTGGAATAGATGGGAGGGGAACCCAGCGCACCTCCTCCACTGGAACGGAGGCTCCCCAGTCCCCTCCCAGAGCCTGAGAGGGAAGGTAGCCCCCACCCCCGCTGGAATGGCCTCTCCCCATTCCCCTTGCAGAGCCGGGGAGGGAAGGTAGCGCCCCGCCCCCGCTGGAGCAGCCGCTCCCCAGTGCCCTAGAAAGGATGGCGAGTGAACCCAGCGCCCCTCCCTCGCTGGAAAGGCTGCTCACCAGTCCATTGGCAGAAGTGGGGAGGGAACCCAATGCCCCGCCCTTGCTAGAATGGTCGCTGTCCAGTCCCATTGCAGAGCAGGGAGGTAACCCAGCGCCCTGCCCCCACTGAAACGGATGGTCTCCAGTCCCCTCGCAGAGCTGGGGAGGAAATCCAGTGCCCTGCCCCCACTGGAACAGTCGCTCCCTAGTCCCCTGGCAGAGCTGAGGAGTAAAGGCAGCTCCCCACCCCAGCAGGAACGACCATTCCAAAATCCCCTCGCAGAGCTGGGGAGGGATTCCAGTGCCCCGCCCCCGCAGGAACGGCGGCTGCCCAATCCCCTGGCAGAGCTGGGGAGGGAACCCAGCATCCCACCCCCGTGGGAAAGGCCGTTCTCCAGTTCCCTCTCAGAACTAGGGAGTGTTGGTGTAACTAGGCATAACCCTAGGTAACTCGGGTGGGTGGAAGGCCACGAATGTCGATGAAGCCCTCCTGTTCTAGGCCAAAGCGAACCAAAGCCCCTCCATGTTGAACTCTGCTCGACCTAGAAAGCTATCAGTTGCAGCACAGGTCAAACCGGTCTGAAGCAGTAGTGATAAGGCCTCTGTGTTGAGGGACAAGATAACTGGCAGAAGGAAAACTTCCTAACGAGCTGTCGCAGCCAAGGTTACTTAATGCACCTGCGCTTACCTACAGGGAAAGGAGGGGGGGAAAGAAAAAGAATTTAAAAAGGGAAAAGCCGCTTATGTGTGTGTGCAGGATTTGAGATTGTATTCTCCCTTGCACCTTATTTGAGCTCAATAAACTTGTGCTTTGCTTCTCCACCCTGGTGTTTTTATTCGAGCTGAGCACACTGGGCCACGAACCGCTGTTGCTTGGCCCCGGGCACTATCTGTACCAGCAACAGGAGGGAAGGCAGCGTCCCATCCCCACTGGAACGGGCACTCCCCAGTTCCCTTGCAGAGCCGGGGAGGGAAGGCAGCACCCCTCCTCTAAACAAAAGGCCGCTCCCCAGTCCCCTCGCAGACCTTGGGAGGGAAACCAGCACCCTGCCCCCCTGGAGCGGACGCTCCCCAGTTCCCTCGCAGAGCTGGGGAGGGAACCCAGTGTCCCGCCTCTGCTAGAACGGCTGCTCCAAAGTCCCATTGCAGAGCTGCTCAGGGAAGGCAGTGCCCTGCCCCCACAGGAACGGCTGAACCCCAGTCCCCTCGCAGAGCCGGCGAGGGAACCCAGCGACCCGCCTCCGTGGCAATGGCCGCTCCCCATTCACCTCGCAAAGCTGGGGACGGAAGGCAGAGCCCCACCCTCGCAGGAACTGTCGCTTCCCAGTCCCCTCGCAGAGCCAGGGTGGGGGGGCAGCGCCCCGCCCCCGCTGGAATGGCTGCTTCCCTGTCCTCTCACAGGCTGGGGAGGGGGGGCAGCGCCCCGCCCCCGCTGGAACGGCTGCTGCCCTGTCCTCTCACAGGCTGGGGAGGGGGGGCAGCGCCCTGCTCCTGCTGCAACTGCCCCAGCCCAGGCCCCTCTCACAGCCAGGGAGTGAAGTCAGCGCCCCTCCCCCGTTCGAATAGCCAATCCACAGGCCCCTCCCACAGCTAGCAAGAGAAGCCAGTATCCCGCCACCGCTCGAACTGCCACTGCCCAGGCCCCTTCCAGAGCTGGGGAGGGGAGCCGGCGTCTCACCCCCTCTGGTACCTCCGCTCCCCAGGCCCTTCATGGAGCTAGGGAGGGAACCCAGAGCCCAGCCCCCGCTTGAACTGCCACGCCCCACTCCCCTCCCGGAGCTGGGGAGGGAAGCTAGCGCCCCACCTGTGGTGTTATGAGTATAATATAATATCTCACTGAAAGGTGATAGGGTCAGAAAGAGTTAATTAACTCACCTCACCGACTAACCTGACCCATGGGTGAACCTTAAGGACTGGTTAGCAAGATATATAAATGAATAAAGCTTTGAAATGCAAGTCTGCATTGCTGGACGTAGAAGGGTAGAGGTTTGCTCAGGTCTTGGGATGTCAGCAAACAGGTCTTGTCTATTGCTCTAGTTTTAATTCAAAGATCAAAAAAAGGGAGTATTAGCATTTAAGATCATACTAGAGTGAAATAGTTTTATTGTCTATATGTCTCTTTGAACGTTATGGTAAGCTGTATCTCAACTGTTTAATGGATAAATTACTCTGTGCTAATGGCCAGGATGTTTGGGAGAAGGAGTTAAGCCTATTGTTTTCTCAGGCCGAAAGGCTGCGGGAAATGTATAAGAAGCCTGGGATACGATCCTTCTTCATCTCAGATCTGCTTTGGGTTTCAAGAGGGGGAAACTTTAAGCCACAAGGATTGAGATCCCCAGTCATTGAATGGAGCCACCCTGAATCTGGAAATTGGACTATAACGTAGGGACTATTTCTAAAAGGACTTTGGGCAATTACAAGCTCATCTTTACTATGTATCTAAATCTCAAGAATTGAATTCAAGTCTGTCTGTATATGGATCTTTTAACCAACACTCTCTCTCTTTTCTTTACTAATAAATTTTAGCTTAGTTAATAAGTATTGGCAATAAGCGTGTATTTTGGGTAAGATCTAAGTTGTAATTGGACCTGGGTATGTGGCTGATCCTTTGGGATTGGAAGAACCTTTTATTTTATATTATGAAGTAAGATTTTCAGGAATCATCATCATATGTTTGACAGGTGTGTCTGGACGGAGGCCTAAGGCTTGGCACTTTAAGGGAACTTCATGGTTTGGACTTCTAAGTGACCAGTGAGGTACTATAGAAGCTCTTTTGTGCTGGTTGGTAAATCTAAGTATTGAACTAACCACCAGCATTTGAGGTTTGTCTGTCCTGTTTTGTTTGCAGTTCACCCTGATTGAGTGACCTCAGCTGGCTCCCACGAGCAGCACCGTCACAGTGGCGTAGACGTGCAAGGATCCACAGAACCAGGTCAATTAGGCTTTGGGTCAGAATCCCACGCTATCCAAATTTGAGATTTGGGATTGAGAATTTGGTTGATTAAATATCAGTGACCAAGAGACAGAAGGCATCAGCAAAAGCAATGAAACTGCAAGCCCTGATGGACAGCCTGCAGTTTGAACATGAGCAAAAACTGGCAGAAATTCGAATGAGAGAGAAGCAAGCCTTGGCCCAGCTGGAGGAAGAAGCTGCTGAAAGAAAGGAGGAGGCTGATGAGAGAGAAGAGAAAGCTCGTAAGGGGCGTCTGGAATTACTGGCTGCTGAGGAGAAAGCTCGACAGAGGCAACACAAGCTGGAACAGGAGACTCACAAGATGCAACAAGAAACTGCCAGACTTCAGCTCCAAGTCAAAGAAGCAAGGAAAGAACAGCAGAAACTGTATCCTCTTGAAAATCCAGCTTATAACTATGTTGATATGTGGTATTACTCAGAGCAGTTTTCTGTGTTTAACCAGTTTTGCTATAGTCAGGGAGAGGGGGAGTCTAACCTGGTGGGTAATAGCTGTTTGTCTGTTCAAGAAAGCAGTGTGTCTGGGAATGAAGTTTCTGAAAGTCTGTCTAATGTCTCAGAAGTGAATCTGGAGTTAGGCCATGGCTACACTTACAGTTTTGCAGCGCTGGTAGTTACAGCTGTGTTCGTACAGCTGTGTAGGGCCAGCGCTGCAGTGTGGCCACACTGACAGCTACCAGCGCTGCAGTGTGGCCACATTTGCAGCACTTGCAGCGCTGTTGGGAGTGGTGCATTGTGGGCAGCTATCCCACAGAACACTTCATCCCATTTTTGCGCTGTGGCTTGTGGGAAGGGGAAGGAAGTGTGCTGGTCTTTCCGCTTCCTGTTCCAACAACCCGTGGTGCTTTGCTACACATTCCAAGCAGTTTGACGGCATTGTGAGTCTGCAGCGCGATTTCTGAGATTTCTGTTACAAATGGAGCCTGAGCTGCTGAGGACCTTGCTGATGAATGTTGCCAGCACATCACGCATGGCAGTGGAGCTATTCCTTCAGCTGCAAAGTGACAGTGAGGAGTCAGACGATGATATTGAAACGCCTGACGCTCAAGACACTCAATTGCTTGTGGCAGTAATAGACGTGCTTAGCACGATGGAACAGCGCCTTTGGGCTCGGGAAACCAGCACTCAGTGGTGGGATCACATCGTCCTGCAAGCATGGGATGACGAGCAGTAGCTGCAGAACTTTCAGATGAGAAAAGCCACTTTCATGGGACTGTGTGCTGAGCTCGCCCCTACCCTGCAGCGCAGGGACACGAGATTGAGAGCTGCCCTGCCAGTTGAGAAGCGGGTGGCTATTGCAATCTGGAAGCTGGCAACTCCAGACAGCTACCGATCGGTGGCGAACCAGTTTGGAGTGGGAAAGTCCACCGTTGGAATGGTGCTGATGCAAGTTTGCACAGCCATTAATCGCACCCTGCTAAGAAGAACTGTGACTCTGGGGAACGTGCAATACATTGTGGATGGCTTTGCACAAATGGGTTTCCCTAACTGTGAAGGGGCAATAGATGGGACGCATATTCCTATTCTGTCCCCACCCCACCTGGCATCAGAGTACGTGAATCGCAAGGGGTATTTCTCCGTGGTTCTGCAAGCGCTTGTGAATCACCGTGGGCGTTTCACTGACATTTACTCAGGATGGCCTGGAAAGGTGCATGATGCACGCATCTTTTGGAACAGTGCCCTGTTCAGGAAGCTGAGGGCCGGGACTTTTTTCCCAGACCGCAAGATCACAGTAGGGGATGTCGAAATGCTCACTGTGATCCTTGGAGACCCCGCTTACCCCTTAATGCCATAGTTCATGAAACCGTATGCAGGGAAGCTTGACAGGAGCAAGGACCGGTTCAACTACAGGCTGAGCCGGTGCAGAATGACTGTGGAGTGTGCTTTTGGCCGTTTGAAAGTGCACTGGAGGTGTCTTTATGGGAAGCTAGATTTGAGGGAAAGCAGCATCTCCGCTATTATATCCGCATGCTGTACCCTCCATAATATTTGTGAAGGGAAGGGTGAAAGATTCAGTGAGGAATGGACCTCCGAGGTTCGACGCCTAGAGGATGAATTTGCACAGCCAGAGAGCAGGGCTACTAGAGAGGCCCAGGAAAGGGCTTCAAGGATTAGGGAAGCCTTAAGGGAGCAATTTGATGCTGAGAGCCAACAGTAATGTTTGGTGCCTTTGCTGTGCTCCTTTCTACCTTGGGGTACAATATTTACCACTTCCTGCAATAATAAAATGTATTGTAAAAGCCATAAAATCCTTTATTCAAAGTACAGTACATAAAAGGCCAGGGGGGTGAGGGTGGTGGACTGTACATTCAGAGGTTTGAATATGTCCTGTTTGGATTACTGTTCAATGTCTGCTGCACTTCAGGATTACTATGCTGCAGGGGCTTATGGAGTCTATATGGGGTACAGATACCAATGTTCTGGCTGTATAGGTCCCTCGGGGGCTTAGCGGGTTTGTGGGGGGCACAGATACCTATGTTCAGGCTGGAGGGATCTCTGAGTGTCTTAGGTGTTTGGTGGGAGGCACAGATACCTACGTCCAGGCTGCAGGGGTCTCGGAGGGGCTTAGGGTCTGTCACGGAGTGTGGGGGAGTCCGGTCCTGCACCCCTCTTCCTGGGACTCACAGTGACTCTCAGCCAGCCAGTAAAACAGAAAGTTTATTGGACTACAGGAGCGAAGGATACAGCAGAGCTTGGAGGCACAAGCAGGACCCCACAATCAAGTCCTTCTAGGGGTTCAGGAAACTTAGTTCCCAGTTTGGGAATCCCTGAATTCCAACCACCCAGACCAAAACCGAAACTGAACTAACCCAACTCCCTCTAGCTGGCCATTTCCTGTGTCCAGCTTCCCGGGCAAAGGTGCTGACCACTCCCCCCGCCTAGCTCAGGTTACAGGCTGAGCACGTGTCCGGTCCTAAAGTCACCCCCTGCTCTCCCATCCCCCACACAGACAGTCCCTACTCCATCACAGTAATGCACAGAGCATTTCCCTCACAGAGCAACAGTGACACCATGTGGCTACACTGGGTAATGCACAGAGCATTTCCCGCATGGAGCAACAGTGACACCTAGTGACCACACCAGGTAATCTAGAGAGCATTTCCTGCATGGAGCAACAGTGACACCATGTGGCCACGCAGGGTAATGCACAGAGCATCACGCCTATGTAGAGGCTGTAGAGATCCCTGGGGGGCTTAGGGGTCGTGGGGGGCACAGATAGCTACGTCCGGGCTGGAGACATTCTGGTGGGCATTAGGGGCTTCATGAGGGGCACAAATATCTACGTCAGGGCTGGAGAGGTCCCTGGATGGCTTAGGGGGTTGTGGTGAGCATAGATGCATACGTCCAGGCTGTAGTGGTCCCTGGGGGTTTAAGGAGTTGGTAAGGGTCACAGAAACCTGCGTATGGTCTGGAGGGGTCCCTGGGGGACTTAAGGGTTTGTGGTTGCGCAGATGCCTATGTACCGGTTGGAGGGGGCCCTGGGGAGCTTAGGGGGTTTGTGTGGCCTACACATAGCTATAACCAGGCTGGTGGGGGCCCTATGGGTCTTAGAAGGCTGGTGGGGGGCAGAGATACCTATGTAGGGACTCGAGAAGTCCGGGGAGGGCTTTGGGGGTTCCTGGAAGTCACAAATATCTACGTCCAGGCTGGAGGAGTTCTGGGGTTATTAGGGAGTTGTGCGGGAGCACAGATACCTATATCGAGGCTGTAGGGGTCCTGGGGTTGCTTTGGGGCATTTTGGGGTACAGATACCTACTTCCATGTTGTAGGGGTCTCTGGGAGGATCAGTGGGTTCGTGAGGGTGCACAGATATCTACGTCCGGTCTATAGGGATCCTGGGGGGGGGCTTAGGGGTTTGTAAGGGGCACAGATACATTCATCCAGGCAAGAGGGGTCCTAGGGACCTTAGGGGGTTCATGCTGGGCACAGATACCTGCGTCTAGGCTGGAGGGGTTTTGGGGGTCTTAGGAGGGTTGTGTGGGCACAGATACCTATGTCGATGCTGGAGGGATCCTGTCATGTCTTAGCGGATTCGTGGGGTCAGAGATACCTACATCTAGGCTGGAGGGGTTCCGGGGGGATTATGTGTGTTTGGGGGGGGGAACAGATACCTACATCCTGATGGTAGGTGGCCCTGGGTAGCTTATTCGGTTTTTGTCGGTCACAGATACAAACATCCATGCTGTAGGGGTCCCGAGGGACTTTGTGGGGCTCTAGGCGTCACAGATACCTACCTACAGTCTGGAAGGTTCCTGTGGGTATTAAGGGGTGTGTGGGGCATACAGATGCCTACATCTGGGCTTGTGGGTTCCCTGGGGGGCTTAGAGGTTTGTGGAGAGCACAGATACCATTATCCAGGCTAGATGGGTCCTGGTGGGATTAGGGGGTTGTGGGGGGCACAGATACCTATGTAAGCAGAAGCAGGATGAACTCAACCCTCACATCTGGTGGTGAATTATGGCAAGTGTGGAAAAGGATTTCAGGGTCTGATCATGTTTGCATAGACACACCCACCGTGCGTGACACGGCCACGGCAGCCTGGGATGGTTACTTTGGCAGCTATGGTATCCCCAGTTTATTTGTTGTTGGGGTGTGAGATGTGAAGTGTTGTCACCATGATTGTGTGGATGAGGAACTGTGAAACAGCTTTGAGACAGGGATTCTCACCATCAGTTGAGTGGCACTCACTAGACAAGGGAGTGGGCTCCTTGGATGAGCCAAAAACACCAATTACATCTTCTTCTCTTTTAACAGTTGAATAGTAGAGCTGGTTGTTGAATTTCTTCATAACTGAAGACCTAGGTTCCTGAGCCGAAGTCATTGAAGTGCTGTGTTAAATAGTGGGAGAGTTTGAAATTATATTGCAGAGCAGCTGATGGAAAAGAACAGTTTGTGGAACACTTGGAATGCCTCATGGAATGAAGTAAGCTAAGCAGTTTTTGGAGACAGCTGGAGCAGATCACAGGTTGGCCGGTGGAGCAGAGCAGCTTGTGGACTGAGCTGAGCAGTTTGTGGGAAAGGTAGAAGCAGAATCCCATGGAGAGGCAGGGCAGACAGCAGTGGACCACGTAAGGTGCCCCTTTCTACCCAGGCTGGCAGGGGGGAAAACCCGGCAGATAGACTCTTGAACTCTGGGGCTGCGGGACTGTGGGTGATTATGGGGTTGCTGGAGTCTTGAAATATTTGAGGTATTGTACTTTGGAGTCTTGGGGTGATTTGGGGATTGCTAGATTCTAGAGCCCAGGGAAAAGGACACGGCCTAGTTGAGGTGTTTTCCAAATTTAATGCTATGTTGTTTATCTCACGTTATTAAACATTTTCTGCTATACCCACATTCTATGATTGCGAGAGGGGAAGTATTGCCTCTTTGAGGCACCTAGGGGTGTGTATGTAAAATTTTCCCATGTCACTGGGTGAGGGCTCGATCTGGTTTTCATTACGTAATAGGGAAGGGACCGCTATGTATTGAACCCAGTCCTTGCTGCTATCAATTCAGCCTGGCAGACGGGTTCCACCTATCTCCAGGCTGAAGAAGTCCCTAGGGGTTTTAGGGGGTTACTGGGGGGCACAGAGATCTAAGTCCAGGCTGCAGGGGTCCCTGGGGGGCTCAGGGGTTTGGTGGGGGGCTCAGATACCTACGTCCCAGATGCAGGGGTCCCAGAGGGGCTTAGGGGGTGTCATGGAGTGTGCTGGAATCTGGCCCTGCACCCCTCTTCCAGGGACACACAGTGACTCAGCCAACCAGTAAAACAGAGGGTTGTTTTGGCCAACAGGAATGAAGGATACAGCAGGGATTTGGGGCACAACCAGGACCCGTCAGTCGAGTCCTTCTGGGGGTTCAGGAAGCTTAGTTCCCAGTTTGGGATTCTCTGAATTCCAACTACCCAGCTCCAAACCAAAACTGAACTAACTCCCTCCAGCCGACACCTTCCTGTGTCCAGCTTCCTGGGCAAAGGTGATCACTCTCTCAGCCCTGCCTAGCTCGAGTTACAGGCTTAGGTCCTGTCCCTCACCTAAAGTCACCCCCTGCTCTCCCATCCCCCAGACAAACAGTCCCCAATTCATCACAGTAATGCCCAGAGCATTTCCCCCTTGGAGCAACAGTGACACCATGTGGCCACACAGGGTAATGCACAGAGCATTTGCTCGCATGGAGCAACAGTGACACCGTGTGGCCACACAGGGTAATGCACAGAGAATTTCCTGCATGGAGCAAGAGTGACACCATGTGGCCACGCAGGGTAATACACAGAGCATTTCCTGCATGGAGCAACAGTGACACCGTGTGGCCACACAGGGTAACGCACAGAGCATTTTCTGCATGGAGCAATAGTGACACCGTGTGGCCACACAGGGTAATGCACAGATCATTTCCCCCGTGGAGCAACAGTGGCACCGTGTGGCCACGCAGGGTAATACACAGAGCATTTCCTGCATGGAGCAACAGTGACACCATGTGGCCACGCAGGGTAATGCACAGAGCATTTCCCCGCATGGAGCAACAGTGACACCGTGTGGCCACACAGGGTAATGCACAGAGCATTTCCTGCATGGAGCAATAGTGACACCGTGTGGCCACACAGGGTAATGCACTGAGCATTTCCTGCATGGAGCAATAGTGACACCATGTGGCCACACAGGGTAATGCACAGATCATTTCCCCCGTGGAGCAACAGTGGCACCGTGTGGCCACGCAGGGTAATACACAGAGCATTTCCTGCATGGAGCAACAGTGACACCATGTGGTCACGCAGGGTAATGCACACAGCATTTCCTGCATGGAGCAACAGTGGCAACATGTGGCCACGCAGGGTAATGCACAGAGCATTTCCTGCATGGAGCAACAGTGACACCGTGTGGCCACACAGGGTAATGCACAGAGCATTTCCTGCATGGAGCAACAGTGACACCGTGTGGCCACACAGGGTAATGCACAGATCATTTCCCCCGTGGAGCAACATTGGTACAGTGTGGCCACGCAGGGTAATACACAGAGCATTTCCTGCATGGAGCAACAGTGACACCGTGTGGCCACGCAGGGTAATACACAGAGCATTTCCTGCATGGAGCAACAGTGGCACCGTGTGGCCACGCAGGGTAATACACAGAGCATTTCCTGCATGGAGCAACAGTGACACCACGTGTTCACGCAGGGTAATGCACAGAGCATTTCCCCGCATGGAGCAACAGTGACACCGTGTGGCCACACAGGGTAATGCACAGAGCATTTCCTGCATGGAGCAACAGTGGCACCATGTGGCCACGCAGGGTAATACACAGAGCATTTCCTGCATGGAGCAACAGTGACACCATGTGGTCACGCCGGGTCATGCACACAGTCTTTCCTGCATGGAGCAACAGTGACACCATGTGACCATACAGGGTAATGCACAGAGCATCCCACCTATGTGGAGGCTGTACAGATCCCTCGAGGGCTTACGGGGGTTCGTAGGGTCACAGATACCTACATCCAGTATGGGCGGGACCCTGGGAGAGTTAGCGGGGTTGTGAGGGGCATAGGTACTTGCGTCCAGGCTGTAGAGGTCCTGGTGGGGATTAAAGGCTTCCTGGAGGACAGCAATATCTTCGTCCAGGCTGAAGGGGTCCCTGGACACTTAGGGGGTTGTGGTGAGCACAGTGATCCCTGGGGGTATAGGGACTTGGTGAGGGGCACAGATACCTATGTATGTCCTGGAGGGGTCCCTGGCGGGGGCTTAGTGGTACTGTAGGAGACACAGATAACTACGTCCAGGCTATAGGCATTCTGGGGGGGCTTAGGGCTTTGGGGGGCACAGATAACTACATCCAGGCTGGAGGGGTCCCGGGGGGCTTAGGCGGTTTGTGGGGAGGGGCACAGATATGTACATTCGGGCTGGAGAGGTTCCGGAGAGGATTAGGGGTTTTTGCGGATGGCAGAGATACCTATCTCCATACTCTAGGGGTCCCGGGGGGCTTAGGGTTTTTTGGGAGGCACAGACGGGGCACTGCCTTCATTCCCAGCTCTGCAAGGGGTCTAGAGAGCGGCCGTTCCTGCGGGGGCGGGGTGCTGGGTCCCCTCCCCACCTTAGTGAGGGGTCTGGGGAGAGGCCATTGCAGTGGGGGTGGGGCACTGCCTTCCCTCCCCAGCTCTGCGAGGGGACTTTGGAGTGGCTGTTCCTGAGGGGGAGGGGCGCTGTGTTCCCTGCCCCGCTCTGCTAGGAGACTGGGGAGCGGCCGATCAATCGGGGGCGGGGCAATGGGTTCCCTCCCCAGCTCTGCCAGGGGACTGGGGAGCAGCTGTTCGGGGGGGGAGGGCTCTGCCTTCCCTCCCCAGCTCTGCCAGGGGACTGGGGAGCAGCCATTCCAGCTGGGGTGGGGCTTTAGGTTCCCTCTCTGGCTCTGCAAGGGGATTGAAGAGTGGCCATTCCAGTGTGGTCGGGGCGCTTCCTTCCCTCCCCAGCTGTGCAGTGGGACTGGGGAGTGGCCGTTCCTGCGAGGGCAAGGCACTGATTTCTCTTCCCAGCTCTGCGAGGGGACTGGGGAGCGGCCGTTCCTGCGGGGGCGGCGCACTGCCATCCCTCCCTAGCTCTGCGAGGGGACTGGGAAGCAGCCATTCCAGCGGGGGCGGGGCGCTGTGTTCCCTCCCCAGCTCTGCCAGGGGACTGAGGAGCCACCGACCATGCGGGGGCGGGGCGCTGGGTTCCCTCCCTGGGTCTGCGAGGGCACTGGGGAGCGGCCGTTCCTGAGGGTGCTGCACGTTGGGTTCCCTCCCCGGCTCTGAGAGGGGACTGGGGATAGGCCGTACCAGGGACGGTGGGGAGCTGCCTCCCCTCCCCAGATCTGCGACGGGACTAGGGTGTGACCGTGCCTGTGGGGGGCGGTTTGCTGCCCTTCCTTCCCAGCTCTGAGATGAAACTAGGGAGCAGCCATTCTGGCGGGGGCGGGGCGCTGCCTTCTTCCCCAGCTCTGCGAGGGGACTAGAGAGCGGCCGTTCCTGCGGGGGCCAGATGCTGGGTTCCCCTCCCAGCTCTGGGAAGGGACTGGGCAGCGGTCGTTCCTGCGGTGGTGGGGCGCTATGTTCCCTTCCCAGCTGTGCAATGGGAATGGGGAGCAGCCGTTCCAGCAGGGGCGGGGCGCCACCTTCTCTCCCCAGCTCTGTGAAGGAACTAGGAAGCGGCCATCCCTGCGGAGACGGGGCACTGCCTTCCCTCCCCGGCTCTGCGAGGGGACTGGTGAGCGGCCGGTGAAGCGGGGGTGGGGCTGTGCCTTAACTCCCCAGCTCTGACAGGAGAGTTGTGGGTGGGGCACTGGGTGGGGCACTGGGTTCCCTTCCCAGCTCTGGGAGGGCACTGCGGAGCGGCCGTTCCAGCGGGGGCGGGGGGCTGCCTTCCCTCTCCAGCTTTTGCAGGGAACTGGGGAGTGGCCATTCCTGCTGGGCCGGAGCACTGGTTTCCCTCCCCAGCTCTGCGAGGGGACTGGGGAGCAGCCATTCCTGCGGCAGCAGGGTGCTGGGTTCCCCTCCCAGCTCTGTGAGGGGACTGGGTGTCACAGAATGTGGGGGAGTCCGGTCCTGCACCCCTCTTCCTGGGACTCACAGTGACTCTCAGCCAGCCAGTAAAGCAGAAGGTTTATTGGACAACAGGAATGCAGGTTACAGCAGAGCTTTCAGCGCAGTCAGGACCCCTCAATCGAGTCCTTCTGGAGTTTCAGGGTGCTTGGGTCCATCATAGGATCCCCTGAATTCCCCTCACCTAGCCCAAAACTGAAACTGAACTGCCCCTCCTCCAGCCGGCAGATTGCTTTGTCCAGCTTCCCAGGAAAAGGTGCTAACCCCCTCCCCCCTACCTGGCTAAGGTTACAGGGTTAAAGATCCGCTCCCTCACCTGAAGACATCCCCGACTCTCCCATCCCCCACATTGACAGCCCCTACTCCATCACACTGGGCAGCTGTCATTCCTCTGGGGGTGGGGCGCTGGGTTCCCTTCCCAGCTCTGCGATGGGACTGGGGAGCGGCCAGTCCAGCGGGGGTAAGGAGCTGCCTTCCCTACCCAACTCTACCTGGGGACTGGGCAGTGGCAGTTCCAGCAGGGGCGGGGCGCTGGGATCCATCCCCGGCTCTGCGAGGGGACTGGGGAGCGGCCGTTCCAGCGGGGGCGGGGCCCTAGGTTCCCTCCAAGCTCTGCGAGGGGAGTGAGGAGCGACCGTTCCTGCAGGGGTGTTGGTGTAACTAGGCATAACCCTAGGTAACTCGGCAGGGTGGTAGACCACAAGTGTCAATGAAGCCCTCCTGTTGTAGACCTCAATGAACCAATGTTCCTCCATGTTTAACACTTTGTGTAACCTAGTGTAACCTAATATGTTCAGAGCTGTACAATGTACTGTCAGCAGTTACTTTTCTGATTGTAACAGCCAGTTCCCTGCTGTAACACACTGGAGCTGAATTGAAGCAAGTTTCAAGGTCACTTTTAGATACAGTATCCATGTCTCAGCAGCGGAGAGCGGGGAGGAAGGGGGAAGACAAAGGATTGAGTGAGAAAAGACACTGCAGCTGGATGGGACAGGATGGGGGAGTGAGAGATCAGCTAGTCAGCAAGAAATAGTTCTCAGAAAGCAACTGGGAGATAAAGGGAGGAAGCCGCTTGTGTAGGGGGCTGGATCTGAGGCATGTCAAATCTCCCAGCACCGCTTTGAGATCTCAAATAAACTTTGTTTGCTTCGCCACCCTGGTGTGTGTTCATTGGCGCTAAGCACTCCAGGCACAAACCACTGCTGATTGCCTCGGGCACCCTCTGTGCCTGCAACAGGGGTAGGGCGCTCTTTCCCTCCCCAGCTCTGCCAGGGGATTGGGGAGCGACCGTTCAAGTGGGCCGGGGTGCTGCCTTCCCTCCCCATCTCTGCCAGGGGACTGGGGAGCGGCCGTTCCTGCTGGGGCGGGGCGCTGCCTCCCTCCGTAGCTCTGCCAGGGGACTGTGGGGCCGCCATTCCAGAGGGGTGGGTGGGCTGCTTTCCCACTCGAGTTCTGAGAGGGGACTGGGGGTGGCCGTTCCTGCAGGGGCGGGGCGCTGTGTTCCCTCCACAGTCGTGCGAAGGGACTGGGGAGCGGCTGTTCCTTCGGGGGCGGGAGCTCCCTTCCTTCCCCAGCTGTGCGAGGGGAATGGGCAGCGGACATTCGTGTGGGGGCGGGCTATGCCATCCCTCACCAGCTCTGTGAGGGCACTGGGGAGCGGCCGTTCCTGCAGGGGCGGGGCGCTGTGTTCCCTCCCCAGTACTGCGATGGGACTGGGAAGCAGCCGTTCCTGCAGGGGCGGGGCGCTGTGTTCCCTCCACAGTCATGCAAAAGGACTGGGGAGCGGCTGTTCCTTCGGAGGCGGGAGCTCCCTTTCTTCCCCAGCTGTGCGAGGGGAATGGGGAGCGGACATTCGTGTGGGGGCGGGCTATGCCATCCCTCACCAGCTCTGCGAGGGGACTGGGGAGCTGCTGTTCCTGCGGGGGCGGGGCGTTCCCTTCCCTCCCCAGCTGTGCGAGGGGATGGAGGAGCTGCTGAGTATGGACATTGGACTATAACCTATGGACTATTTCTAAAAGGACTTTTGGCTACTACAAGCTCACCTCTACTATGTATCTGAACCTCAAAAATTGAATTCAAGTCTGTATGTGTATTAATCTTTTAACCAACACTCTCTTTCTTTTCTTTTCTAATACATTTTAGCTTAGTTAACAAGATTTGGCTATAGCGTGTATTGTGGGTAAGCTCTGAGTTATAATTGAACCTGGGTTTGTGGTTGATCCTTTGGGATTGGAAGAACCTTTTCTTTAATATGATGAAGTAAGATTTTCAGGAATCATCATCATATCTGATAGGTGTGTCTGGACGGAGGCCTGAGGCTGGGCACTTTAAGGAAACTGCATGGTTTGGACTTCTAAGTAACCAGTGAGGTACTATAGAAGCTGTTTTGGGCTGGCTTGGTAAATCTAAGTATTGGAATAATCACCAGCATTTGGGGTTTGTCTGCCCCTTTTTGTTTGCAGTTCACCCTGATTGAGTGACGTCAGCTGGCTCCCACGGGCAGCACCGTCACAGTGGCGTAGTCGTGCTAGTATCCGTAGAACCAGGTCAATTAAGCTTTGGGTCAGAACCCGACGCTATCCAAATTGGAATTTTGGTATTGAGAGATTGGTTGGTTAAAGAGCAGTTGCAATGGGTGAGCAAAGAGCATATGAGGGTCTTGACAGAAGAGCCCTGGAGGATTTGTGTTCAGAAAAGGGGATAAGCTTTAGAAAGATGCTACAAATCAAGAACTGAGATATCTGTTAACGGCCAGTGATCAGGAGGCAGGAGCACAGCCCTTACCTGACACTACAGAAACTGCAGAAGCAATTTGAATAAAAAAGGCAGCAGATAAACTGCAACTGGAGCATAAACAGAAACTAGCAGATCTTCGATTGCTGGAAAGGCAAAAAATAGCTGAATTAGAAAGAGAAGCTGCTGAGAGAAAGAAAGAGGCTGATGAAAGAGAAGAAACAGCTCGTAAGGGGCGTCTGGAATTACTGGCTTCAGAGGAGAGAGTTCGAAAGATGGAACAGGAAACGGCCAAACTTAGGCTTCAAGTAATAGAGGAGCGGAGAAAGTCATCGCCACCTGGTACTCCACTTACCCACCGCCATGAGAAGACCTGGGAAAGAATATGTCCCATCTACAATGATACTGAAGATATAGAGGAGTTTTTGTGTACCTTTGAACGCCTCTGCCATCTGTACCAGATCCCCGATGATCAGCGAATGCCTGTCCTGCTGACCAGACTGACTGGAAAAGCCAGGGAGGTATTTAATGATTTGGGGGAACAAGAAGCCTTGGGTTATGGGCGGTTTAAAGATTCTGTGTTAAGGTGGTTCAAGGTTACTCCTGATTCTTACAGAGTTAAGTTTAGAAAGTTTAAGATGTCTAATGATTGTACTTTTGTAGAAGGTGCTCATAAGCTGATGGGTTTTGTTAAAAAGTGGGTGATGGGAGCAAAGGTACATGGGAGTTTTGAAAAGCTGCTGAATTCAATAACTTTGGAACAGTTCTTAAACATTGTGCCTGACCATGTGAGAGCAGCTGTGTGTGATAGGGACCCTGAGTCAGTCCTATGGGCTGCGGAGATTGTGGATGCCCATACCCAAAACAGGGCTCAAGAAGGCTATAAACCCCAGCGGAAAACTAGCCACCATTCTCCCCAGTTCAAGAGGAGGCAAGGATTTAAAGGTAAACTTGGCCCCAACTCTTATAAGGTGGCTCATGGGGGCCCACAGGGTAGGAACTCTCAGTCCGAAAATAAACCAGTTAAATGCTATCACTGTGGTATGCTTGGCCACATAAGACCAGATTGCCAGACCCTAAAGGGAAGCCTAAAAACAGCAACTCCGAGAGCCACAGTAAATGCCAGCTCCATTACCCTGAGCACCCAGGCTGAACCGAGCCACAACAGCGCCACCTTAAGTCCAGGTGCAAGCAGAGCAGTGGCTAATGCCAACCCCCTCGTCTCCGGTGCTCTGGGAGGAGGTGATGAGCTCACCAGTTATGTCAGAACTGAGGCTTTCAAGGAAGTGAGAGGTTGTCATAAACAGATAAGTAAGAGTTAATAGAACAGAAGTACTTCATATCTCTTTTGCCTGGAAAGGGTTAACAAGATCAGTGAGCCTGGCTGTCACCTGACCAGAAGACCAATCAGGGGACAGGATACTTTCAAATCCTGAGGGAGGGAAGTTTTTGTGTGTGCTGTTAGTTGTTGGTTGTAGTTCTCTCTGAGTTCTGAAAGTGATCAGAAGTTCAACCAGGTTTCTCTCCAATATTCCTGATACAGTCTCTTATATGTCCAGAATAGCAAGTACTAGGTGATAAGGTGAGTTAGGCTTATGGTTGTTTTCTTTATTTACAAATGTGTATTTGGCTAGGCGGAGTTCAAATTTGTATTTTGCTGAAAGGATTTTAATTTGTACTTGTATCCTTAGGCTGGGAGGGTATTCCCAGTGTTTATTGCTGAAAGACCCTGTACCTATTCCATTTTAAATTTACAAAGATAATTTTTACTGTTTATCTCTCTTTAATTAAAGCTTTTCTTGTTGAAGAACCTGATTGTCTTTTTATTCTGGTGGGAGACCCCAGGGGACTGGGTCTGGATTCACCAGGGAATTGGTGGGGAGAAAGGAGGGAAGGGGGAGAGAAAGGTTAATTTTCTCTCTGTGTTAGGATTACTTTCTCTCTCAGGGAGAGTCTGGGAGGGGGAGAGAGAAGGAGGGGGAAAGGTGAATTTTCCTCTCTATTTTAAGATTCAAGGAGTTTGAATCACACAGTGATCTTCCAGGGTAACCCAGGGAGGGGAAGCCTGGGAGAGGCAATGGTGAGGGAAAGGGTTTACTTTCCTTGTGTTAAGATCCAGAAGGTCTGGGTCTTGGGGGTCCCCGGGCAAGGTTTTGGGGGGACCAGAGTGTACCAGGCACTGGAATTCCTGGTTGGTGGCAGCGCTACAGGTTCTAAGCTGGTAATTGAGCTTAGAGGAATTCATGCTGGTACCCCATCTTTTGGACGCTAAGGTTCAGAGTGGGGATTTATACCATGACAGAGGTTTATTAAGGATGCCTGAGGTTGGGCACTTGAAGGAAACTGCATGGTTTGAAATTCTAAGTAACCATTGATGTACTATAGAAGCTGTTTTGTGCTGCCTTGGTAAATCTTATTGGAATAACCACCAGTGTTTGGGATTTGGCTGCCCTGTTTTGTATGCAGTTCACCCTGATTGAGTGACCTCAGCTGGCTCCCACGGGCAGCACCGTCAAACCTGGGAAGGGAAGGCAGCACCTCGCCCCCGCTGGAACGGCCAGTCCCCAGTCCCCTGACAGAGCTGGGGAGGGAAGGCAGCACCTCACCCCCGCTGGAACGGCCAGTCCCCAGTGCCCTCGCAGAGCTGGGGAGGGAAGGCAGCGCCCCGCCCCCGTAGGAACGGCTGCTCCCGAGTCCCCTCACAGAGCCTGTGATGGAACCCAGTGCCCAGTCCCCTCTCAGAGCTGGGGAAGGAACACAGAGCCCTGCCCCCACTTGAATGGCCGCTTCCCAGCCCCTTGCAGAGCCAGAGATGGAAACCAGTGCCCCGCCCCCGCTTGGACTGCTAGTGCCCAGTCCCCTGGTAGAGCTGGGGAAAGAAGGCAGTGCCCTTCCCCCGCTGTAACGGTCGCTCCCCAGTCCCATCGCAGAGATGAGGAGGGAATCCAGCGCCCCGCCCCCAAATAAATGGCCGCTCCCCAGTCCCCTCACAGAGCTAGGAAGGGATGGAAGCACCCTGCCCCCACAGGAACGGCCGCTTCCCAGTCCGCTGGCAGAGCTGGGGAGAGAACCCATTGCCCCGCCCCCGATTGATCGGCCGCTCCCCAGTCTCCTAGCAGAGCGGGGCAGGGAACACAGCGCCCCTCCCCCTCAGGAACAGCCACTCCAAAGTCCCCTCGCAGAGCTGGGGAGGGAAGGCAGTGCCCCACCCCCACTGCAATGGCCTCTCCCCAGACCCCTCACTAAGGTGGGGAGGGGACCCAGCACCCCGCCCCCGCAGGAACGGCCGCTCCCCAGACCCCTTGCAGAGCTGGGAATGAAGGCAGCGCCCCGTCTGTGCCTCCCAAAAACCCCTAAGCCCCCGTGATCCCTAGAGTATGGAGATAGGTATCTCTGCCATCCGCAAAAACCCCTAATCCTCTCCGGAACCTCTCCAGCCTGGATGTACATATCTGTGCCCCTCCCCACAAACCACCTAAGCCCCCCGGGACCCCTCCAGCCTGGATGTAGGTATCTGTGCCCCTCCAAAGCCCTAAGCCCCCCCAGAATGCCTATAGCCTGGACGTAGGTATCGGTGTCTCCTACAGTACCACTAAGCCCCCCCCAGGGACCCCTCCAGGACATACATAGATATCTGTGCCCCTCACCAAGTCCCTATAGCCCCAGGGATCACTGTGCTCACCACAACCCCTTAAGCGTCCAGGGACCACTTCAGCCTGGACGTAGATATTGTTGTCCTCCAGGAAGCCTTTAATCCCCACCAGGACCTCTACAGCCTGGACTAAAGTACCTATGCCCCTCACAACCCCCCTAACTCTCCCAGGGCCCCGCCCATACTGGATGTAGGTATCTGTGACCCTACGAACCCCCGTAAGCCCTCGAGGGATCTCTACAGCTTCCACGTAGGTGCGATGCTCTGTGCATTACCCTGTGTGGTCACATGGTGTCACTGTTGCTCCATGCAGGAAATGCTGTGTGCATGACCCTGCGTGACCACATGGTGTCACTGTTGCTCCATGCAGGAAATGCTCTGTGTATTACCCTGTGTGGCCACACGGTGCCACTGTTGCTCCATGCAGGAAATGCTCTGTGCATTACCCTGTGTGGCCACACGGTGCCACTGTTGCTCCATGAGGGGTAATGCTGTGTGCATTACCCTGCGTGACCACATGGTGTCACTGTTGCTCCATGCAGGAAATGCTCTGTGTATTACCCTGCGTGGCCACACGGTGCCACTGTTGCTCCATGGGGGAAATGCTCTGTGCATTACCCTGCGTGGCCATACGGTGTCACTGTTGCTCCATGCGGGGAAATGCTCTGTGCATTACCCTGCGTTACCACATGGTGTCACTGTTGCTCCATGCAGGAAATGCTCTGTGTATTACCCTGCGTGGCCACACTGTGTCACTGTTGCTCCATGCGGGCAAATGCTCTGTGCATTACCCTGTGTGGCCACATTGTGTCACTGTTGTTCCATGAGGGAAATGCTCTGGGCATTACTGTGATGGAGTGGGAACTGTCTGTGTGGGGGATGGGAGAGCAGGGGATGACTTTAGATGAGGGACAGGACCTAAGCCTGTAACTCGAGCTAGGCAGGGCTGAGAGAGTGAGCACCTTTGCCCGGGAAGCTGGACACAGGAAGGGGTCGGCTGGAGGGAGTTAGTTCAATTTTGGTTTGGAGCTGGGTAGTTGGAATTCGGAGAATCCCAAACTGGGAACTGTGCTTCCTGAACCCCCAGAAGGACTCCACTGACGGGTCCTGGTTGTGCCCCAAAGCCCTGCTGTATCCTTCATTCCTGTTGGCCAAAACAACCCTCTGTTTTACTGGCTGGCTGAGTCACTGTGTGTCCCTGGAAGAGGGGTGCAGGGCTAGATTCCACCACACTCCATGACACCCCCTAAGCCCCTCTGGGACCCCTGCATCTGGGACGTAGGTATCTGAGCCCCCCACCAAACCCCTGAGCCCCCCAGGGACCCCTACAGCCTGGACCTAGATCTCTGTGCCCCCCAGGAATCCCCTAAAACCCCTAGGGACCCCTTCAGCCTGGAGATAGGTGGAACCCGTCTGCCAGGCTGAATTGATAGCAGCAAGGACTGGGTTCAATACATAGGGGTCCCTTCCCTATTACGTAATGCAAACCAGATCGAGCCCTCACCCAGTGACATGAGAAAATTTTACATACACACCCCTAGGTGCCTCAAAGAGGCAATACTTCCCCTCTCGCAATCATAGAATCTGAGTATAGCAGAAAATGTTTAATAACGTGAGATAAACAACATAGCTTTAAATTTGGAAAACACCTCAACTAGGCCGTGTCCTTTTCCCTGGGCTCTAGAATCTAGCAATCCCCAAATCACCCCAAGACTCCAAAGTACAATACCTCAAATATTTCAAGACTCCAGCAACCCCATAATCACCCACAGTCCCGCAGCCCCAGAGTTCAAGAGTCTATCTGCCGAGTTTTCCCCCCTGCCAGCCTGGGTAGAAAGGGGCACCTTACGTGGTCCACTGCTGTCTGCCCTGCCTCTCCATGGGATTCTGCTTCTACCTTTCCCACAAGCTGCTCAACTCAGTCCACCAGCTTCTCTCCTCCACCAACCAACCTGTGATCTGCTCCAGCTGTCTCCAAAAACTGCTTGGCTTACTTCCCTCCGTGAGCCATTCTAAGTGTTCCACAAACTGCTCTTTTCCATCAGCTGCTCTGCAATATAGTTTCAAACTCCCCCACTATTTAACACAGCACTTCAATGACTTCAGCTCAGGAACCTGGATCTTCAGTTATTAAGAAATTCAACAACCAACTCTACTATTCAACTGTTAAAAAAAAAGATGATGTAATTGGTGTTTCTGGCTCATCCAAGGAGCCCACTCCCTTGTCTAGTGAGTGCCACTCAACTGATGGTGAGAATCCCTGTCTCAAAGCTGTTTCACAGTTCCTCATCCACACAATCAGGGTGACAACACTTCACATCTCACACCCCAACAACAAATAAACTGGGGATACCATAGCTGCCAAAGTAACCATCCCAGGCTGCCGTGGCCGTGTCACGCACGGTGGGTGTGTCTATGCAAACATGATCAGACCCTGAAATCCTTTTCCACACTTGCCATAATTCACCACCAGATGTGAGGGTAGAGTTCATCCTGCTTCTGCTTACATAGGTATCTGTGCCCCCCACAACCCCCTAATCCCACCAGGACCCATCTAGCCTGGATAATGGTATCTGTGCTCTCTACAAACCTCTAAGCCCCCCAGGGAACCCACAAGCCCAGATGTAGGCATCTGTATGCCCCACACACCCCTTAATACCCACAGGAACCTTCCAGACTGTAGGTAGGTATCTGTGACCCCTAGAGCCCCACAAAGTCCCTCGGGACCCCTACAGCATGAATGTTTGTATCTGTGACCGACAAAAACCGCCTAAGCTACCCAGGGCCACCTACCATCAGGATGTAGGTATCTGTTCCCCCCCCAAACACACCTAATCCCCCCGGAAGCCCTCCAGCCTAGATGTAGGTATCTCTGACCCCACGAATCCGCTAAGACATGACAGGACCCCTCCAGCATCGACATAGGTATCTGTGCCCACACAACCCTCCTAAGACCCCCAAAACCCCTCCAGCCTAGACGCAGGTATCTGTGAAAAGCATGAACCCCCTAAGGTCCCTAGGACCCCTCTTGCCTGGATGAATGTATCTGTGCCCCTTACAAACCCCTAAGCCCCCCCCAGGATCCCTATAGACCGGACGTAAATATCTGTGCACCCTCACGAACCCACTGATCCTCCCAGCGACCCCTGCAGCATGGAAGTAGGTATCTGTACCCCAAAATGCCCCAAAGCAACCCCAGGACCCCTACAGCCTCGATATAGGTATCTGTGCCGCCGCACAACTCCCTAATACCTCCAGAACTCCTCCAGCCTGGACGTAGATATTTGTGACTTCCAGGAACCCCCAAAGCCCTCCCCAGGACTTCTCGAGTCCCTACATAGGTATCTCTGCCCCCCACCAGCCTTCTAAGACCCATAGGGCCCCCACCAGCCTGGTTTTAGCTATGTGTACGCCACACAAACCCCCTAAGCTCCCCAGGGCCCCCTCCAACCGGTACGTAGGTATCTGCGCAACCACAAACCCTTAAGTCCCCCAGGGACCCCTCCAGACCATACATAGGTTTCTGTGACCCTTACCAACTCCTTAAACTCCCAGGGACCACTACAGCCTGGACATATGTATCTATGCTCACCACAACCTCCTAAGCCATCCAGGGACCTCTCCAGCCCTGACGTAGATATTTGTGCCCCTCATGAAGCCCCTAATGCCCACCAGAAAGTCTCCAGCCTGGACGTAGCTATCTGTGCCCCCCACGACCCCTAAGTCCCCCAGGGATCTCTACAGCTTCTACATAGGCGTGATACTCTGTGCATTACCCTGCATGGCCACATGTTGTCACTGTTCCTCTATGAGAGAAATCCTCTGTGCATTACCCTGCGTGGCCACATGGAATCACTGTTGCTCCATCCAGGAAATGCTCTGTGCATTTCCCTGTATGGCCACATGGTGTCACTGTTGCTCCATGCGGGAAATGCTCTGTGCATTACCCAGTGTGGCCACATGGTGTCACTGTTGCTCTGTGAGGGAAATGCTCTGTGCATTACTGTGATGGAGTAGGGACTGTCTGTGTGGGGGATGGGAGAGCAGGGGGTGACTTTAGGACCGGACACGTGCTCAGCCTGTAACCTGAGCTAGGCGGGGGGAGGGGTCAGCACCTTTGCCCGGGAAGCTGGACACAGGAAATGGCCAGCTGGAGGGAGTTGGGTTAGTTCAGTTTCAGTTTTGGTCTGGGTGGTTGGAATTCAGGGATTCCCAAACTGGGAACTAAGTTTCCTGAACCCCTAGAAGGACTTGATTGTGGGGTCCTGCTTGTGTCTCCAAGCTCTGCTGTATCCTTCGCTCCTGTTGTCCAATAAACTTTCTGTTTTACTGGCTGGCTGAGAGTCACTGTGAGTCCCAGGAAGAGGGGTGCAGGACCGGACTCCCCCACACTCCGTGACAGACCCTAAGCCCCTCCGAGACCCCTGCAGCCTGGACGTAGGTATCTGTGCCTCCCACCAAACACCTAAGACACTCAGAGATCCCTCCAGCCTGAACTTAGGTATCTGTGCCCCCCACAAACCCCCTAAGCCCCCGAGGGACATATACAGCCAGAACATTGGTATCTGTACCCCATATAGACTCCGTAACCCCTGCAGCATAGTAATCCTGAAGTGCAGCAGACATTGAACAGTAATCCAAACAGGACATATTCAAACCTCTGAATGTACAGTCCACCACCCTCACCCCCCTGGCCTTTTATGTACTGTACTTTGAATATAGGATTTTATGGCTTTTACAATACATTTTATTATTGCAGGAAGTGGTAAATATTGTACCCCAAGGTAGAAAGGAGCACAGCAAAGGCACCAAACATTACTGTTGGCTCTCAGCATCAAATTGCTCCCTTAAGGCATCCCTAATCCTTGAAGCCCTTTCCTGGGCCTCTCTAGTAGCCCTGCTCTCTGGCTGTGCAAATTCATCCTCTAGGCGTCGAACCTCGGAGGTCCATTCCTCACTGAATCTTTCACCCTTCCCTTCACAAATATTATGGAGGGTACAGCATGCGGATATAATAGCGGAGATGCTGCTTTCCCTCAAATCTAGCTTCCCATAAAGACACCTCCAGCGCCCTTTCAAACGGCCAAAAGCACACTCCACAGTCATTCTGCACCGGCTCAGCCTGTAGTTGAACCGGTCCTTGCTCCTGTCAAGCTTCCCTGTATACGGTTTCATGAGCTATGGCATTAAGGGGTAAGCGGGGTCTCCAAGGATCACAGTGAGCATTTCGACGTCCCCTACTGTGATCTTGCGGTCTGGGAAAAAAGTCCCAGCCCTCAGCTTCCTGAACAGGGCACTGTTCCGAAAGATGCGTGCATCATGCACCTTTCCAGGCCATCCTGAGTAAATGTCAGTCAAACGCCCACGGTGATCCACAAGCGCTTGCAGAACCACGGAGAAATACCCCTTGCGATTCACGTACTCTGATGCCAGGTGGGGTGGGGACAGAATAGGAATATGCATCCAATCTATTGCCCCTCCACAGTTAGGGAAACCCATTTGTGCAAAGCCATCCACAATGTCTTGCACATTCCCCAGAGTCACAGTTCTTCTTAGCAGGGTGCGATTAATGGCTGTGCAAACTTGCATCAGCACCATTCCAACGGTGGACTTTCCCACTCCAAACTGGTTCGCCACCGATCGGTAGCTGTCTGGAGTTGCCAGCTTCCAGATTGCAATAGCCACCCGCTTCTCCACTGGCAGGGCAGCTCTCAATCTCGTGTCCCTGCGCTGCAGGGTAGGGGCGAGCTCAGCACACAGTCCCATGAAAGTGGCTTTTCTCATCTGAAAGTTCTGCAGCCACTGCTTGTCATCCCATGCTTGCAGGACGATGTGATCCCACCACTGAGTGCTGGTTTCCCGAGCCCAAAGGCGCTGTTCCACGGTGCTAAGCACGTCTGTTACTGCCACAAGCAATTGAGTGTCTTGAGCGTCAGGCGTTTCAATATCATCGTCTGACTCCTCACTGTCACTTTGCAGCTGAAGGAATAGCTCCACTGCCATGCGTGATGTGCTGGCAACATTCATCAGCAAGGTCCTCAGCAGCTCAGGCTCCATTTGTAACAGAAATCTCAGAAATCGCGCTGCAGACTCACAATGCCGCCAAACTGCTCGGAATGTGTAGCAAAGCACCACGGGTCGTTGGAACAGGAAGCGGAAAGACCAGCACACTTCCTTCCCCTTCCCACAAGCCACAGCGCAAAAATGGGATGAAGTGTTCTGTGGGATAGCTGCCCATAATGCACCACTCCCAACAGCGCTGCAAGTGCTTCAAATGTGGCCACACTGCAGCGCTGGTAGCTGTCAGTGTGGCCACACTGCAGCGCTGGCCCTACACAGCTGTACGAACACAGCTGTAACTACCAGCGCTGCAAAACTGTAAGTGTAGCCATGGCCTAACTCCAGATTCACTTCTGAGACATTAGACAGACTTTCAGAAACTTCATTCCCAGACACACTGCTTTCTTGAACAGACAAACAGCTATTACCCACCAGGTTAGACTCCCCCTCTCCCTGACTATAGCAAAACTGGTTAAACACAGAAAACTGCTCTGAGTAATACCACATATCAACATAGTTATAAGCTGGATTTTCAAGAGGATACAGTTTCTGCTGTTCTTTCCTTGCTTCTTTGACTTGGAGCTGAAGTCAGGCAGTTTCTTGTTGCATCTTGTGAGTCTCCTGTTCCAGCTTGTGTTGCCTCTGTCGAGCTTTCTCCTCAGCAGCCAGTAATTCCAGACGCCCCTTACGAGCTTTCTCTTCTCTCTCATCAGCCTCCTCCTTTCTTTCAGCAGCTTCTTCCTCCAGCTGGGCCAAGGCTTGCTTCTCTCTCATTCGAATTTCTGCCAGTTTTTGCTCATGTTCAAACTGCAGGCTGTCCATCAGGGCTTGCAGTTTCATTGCTTTTTCTGATGCCTTCTGTCTCTTGGTCACTGATCTTTAATCAACCAAATTCTCAATCCCAAATCTCAAATTTGGATAGCGTGGGATTCTGACCCAAAGCCTAATTGACCTGGTTCTGTGGATCCTTGCACGTCTACGCCACTGTGACAGTGCTGCTCGTGGGAGCCAGCTGAGGTCACTCAATCAGGGTGAACTGCAAACAAAACAGGACAGACAAACCCCAAATGCTGGTGGTTAGTTCAATACTTAGATTGACCAACCAGCACAAAAGAGCTTCTATAGTACCTCACTGGTCACTTAGAAGTCCAAACCATGCAGTTCCCTTAAAGTGCCAAGCCTTAGGCCTCCGTCCAGACACACCTGTCAAACATATGATGATGATTCCTGAAAATCTTACTTCATAATATAAAAGAAAAGGTTCTTCCAATCCCAAAGGATCAGCCACATACCCAGGTCCAATTACAACTTAGATCTTACCCAAAATACACGCTTATAGCCAATACTTATTAACTAAGCTAAAATTTATTAGTAAAGAAAAGAGAGAGAGTGTTGCTTAAAAGATCCATCTACAGACAGACTTGAATTCAATTCTTGAGATTTAGATACATAGTAAAGGTGAGCTTGTAATTGCCAAAAGTCCTTTTAGAAATAGTCCCTACGTTATAGTCCAATTTCCAGATTCAGGGTGGCTCCAGTCAATGACTGGGGATCTCAATCCTTGTGGCTTAAAGTTTCCCCCTCTTGAAACCCAAAGCAGATCTGAGATGAAGAAGGATCGTATCCCAGGCTTCTTATACATTTCCCGCAGCCTTTCGGCCTGAGAAAACAATAGGCTTAACTCCTTCTCCCAAACATCCTGGCCATTAGCACAGAGTAATTTATCCATTAAACAGTTGAGATACAGGTTACCATAACGTTCAAAGAGACATATAGACAATAAAACTATTTCACTCTAGTATGATCTTAAATGCTAATACTCCCTTTTTTTGATCTTTGAATTCAAACTAGAGCAATAGACAAGACCTGTTTGCTGACATCCCAAGACCTGAGCAAACCTCTACCCTTCTACGTCCAAAAATGCAGACTGCATTTCAAAGCTTTATTCATTTATATATCTTGCTAACCAGTCCTTAAGGTTCACCCATGGGTCAGGTCAGTAGGTGAGGTGAGTTAATTAACTCTTTCTGGCCCTATCACCTTTCACTGAGATATTATATTATACTCATAACATCACAGGTGGGGCGCTGGCTTCCCTCCCCAGCTCCGGGAGGGGAGTGGGGCGTGGCAGGTCAAGAGGGGGCTGGGCTCTGGGTTCCCTCCCTAGCTCCATGAAGGGTCTGGGGAGCGGAGGTACCAGAGGGGGTTAGGCGCCGGCTCCCCTCCCCAGCTCTGGAAGGGGCCTGGGCAGTGGCAGTTCGAGCGGTGGCGGGATACTGGCTTCTCTTGCTAGCTGTGGGAGGGGCCTGTGGATTGGCTATTCGAACGGGGGAGGGGCGCTGACTTCTCTCCCTGGCTGTGAGAGGGGCCTGGGCTGCGGCAGTTGCAGGAGGGGCAGGGCGCTGCAACCCCTCCCCAGCCTGTTAGAGGACAGGGCAGCAGCCGTTCCAGCGGGGGCGGGGCGCTGCCCCCCCTCCCCAGCCTGTGAGAGGACAGGGCAGCAGCCGTTCCAGCAGGGGCGGGGCGCTGAATCCCCTCCCCAGCTCTGCGAGGGGACTGGGAAGCGACAGTTCCTGCGAGGGTGGGGCTCTGCCTTCCGTCCCCAGCTCCGCGAGGAAACTGACTGATGGCCATTGGGGAGAGGGTAGGGCTCTGTCTTCCCTCCCCAGCTTTGCGAGGTGAATGGGGAGCGGCCATTGCCACGGAGGCGGGTCGCTGGGTTCCCTCGCCTACTCTGCGAGGGGACTGGGGTGCAGCCGTTCCTGTGGGGGCAGGGCGCTGCCTTCCCTGAGCAGCTCTGCAAGGGCACTTTGGAGCAGCCGTTCTAGCGGAGGCGGGACACTGGGTTCCCTCCCCAGCTCTGCCAGGGAACTGGGGAGCGTCCGCTCCAGGGGGGCAGGGTGCTGGGTTCCCTCCCAAGGTCTGCGAGGGGACTGGGGAGCGGCCTTTTGTTTAGAGGAGGGGTGCTGCCTTCCCTCCCCGGCTCTGCAAGGGAACTGGGGAGTACCCGTTCCAGTGGGGATGGGGCGCTGCCTTCCCTCCTGTTGCTGGTACAGATAGTGCCCGGGGCCAAGCAACAGCGGTTCGTGGCCCAGTGTGCTCAGCTCGAATAAAAACACCAGGGTGGAGAAGCAAAGCACAAGTTTATTTGAGCTCAAATAAGGTGCAAGGGAGAATACAATCTCAAATCCTGCACACACACATAAGCGGCTTTTCCCTTTTTAAATTCTTTTTCTTCCCCCCCCCCCGCCTTTCCCTGTAGGTAAGCGCAGGTGCATTAAGTAACCTTGGCTGCGACAGCTCGTTAGTAAGTTTTCCTTCTGCCAGTTATCTTGTCCTTCAACACGGAGGCCTTATCACTACTGCTTCAGACCGGTTTGACCTGTGCTGCAACTGATAGCTTTCTAGGTCGAGTGGAGATCAACATGGAGGGGCTTTGGTTCTCTTTGGCCTAGAACAGGAGGGCTTCA
>NC_066632.1:12410501-12469044 GCF_025201925.1 Gopherus flavomarginatus | reverse complement strand
CCCCACATCTGTACCCTAATGTTCATAGTGGGGAAAAAACCTTGACAGTAGGCTAAGGCCTTTGTCTCTAAGCAGCAGGGGCAGCCATACACTGGGAAGTGAACGGTCACATCCTCACCTCCCAAACCCGTCACACTGAACTAAGGTGGGGTTGGGCTGTTAGGAGATGATCCTGTCCCAATAGGTGTCCATCACCACCAGATAAAGAAAAACAGATATAGGGAGCATCGGTCTGGCAAGAAATCTCTTCTCAATGGTTGTGGTTGTGAAACCGTCATTTCTGTAGAGTTTTATCTTTATGGCCCCCGCTTTTCTGTTGTCAATCTGTCTGGTCCTCTAATTCTTTTCTGTTGCTGCAGATTTAATTTTACTGGGTGTAAGTTCATTAGGGGAGTGAGATGTAATTGGTTAGAGAATTCTGTTACAATAGGTTAGAATTGGTTAATTACATTTCAGTAAAATGATTGGTTAAGGTCTCGCTGAGAATAATTACCGTATAAATGGGGTCAACAGGCAGTGGGGCGGGGAAATTGGAATCATGTTGCTAACGGGGGGAGGAATAGGGAACGGGGAACAGAGACACAGGCAAGGCTCTGGAGGTCGGAGCTGGGAAGGGGGACTTGAGGTAAACACTCTGCAGCGTCAGAGCTCATAGACTCATAGACTTTAAGGTCAGAAGGGACCATTATGATCGTCTAGTCCGACTCCTGCACAACGCAGGCCACAGACTCTCACCATCCACTCCTGTAAACAAACCTGACCTATGTCTGAGCTACTGAAAGTCCTCAACTCATTGTTTAAAGACTTCAAGGTGCAGAGAATCCTCAGCAAGTGACCCGTGCCCGACGCTGCAGAGAAAGGTGAAAACCCCTAGGTCTCTGCCAATCTGCCTGGAGGAAAATTCTTCCTGACCCCAAATATGGTGATCAGCTAAACCCTGAGCATGTGGGCAGACTCACCAGCCGGACACCCAGGAAAGAATTGTCTGTAGGGATGTGGGGTAAACGCTCTGTGGTGTCAGAGCTGGGTAGGGAACACTGGGGAACGGACTCTGTCCGTGTATAGAGATTCAGCATGACTGGTGTGAAGGGCGTTGGAATCTGCTTGCTTGGAAACTAACCCCAGTAAACATCCTTCTGTCTGCGCTTCGGACTTCTGGTCGTTTGCTGCTTGCTGTCTGTGTGACAAGAGCCAGGGAGGGGCAGGGGGAAGGGAAAGCCCTCTAACAATGGCTCCTTGCTCCTCTCCTCCAGGCTAAGGGTCAAGGATGGGCAGGACTCCAGCCTCTGCTTGAGGGATCCTGGCACAGGGGCGGGCTGGGGGGAGAAAGGATTGTAGATTCTGACCTGCACTCTGGAGAAGACCGGGTAATAATGAAGGAGTATTTTGATTCTTACGTTGCTTCAATGTCCCAGGGCTAGAATTCTACATTCCATAGGCCAAATGAGGGGGTGAAAGCCTTTGGCTAATGAAAACCAGTGATCCAGGGTGAGGTTTGCACTCAAACCTCAGCACTGCCCTATAAGTACTGTGTGCTAATCAATTGTGCCACTGGAGCACCTGTTAATTCCTAGTCTCTCAGTCCCCTAGGTTGATAAAGGGCAAGGAGTGACCCCAAAACATTCTCAGTGGGGTTAGGAGCTGGTAACAACAAGTGTTGTACTTGGTGGGGTGGATTCTTCTTAAGGCTTCCAGGCACCATTTGACCCTTTTGTTCGTCCCTGTGTAATAACAGAGCTGACTGAGACTCACTGTAGAGTCTTGCTGCAGACCAACAGATCTGAAATCACTGATCACCAGGTCTGAGCATTCGTCCTGCTTTGAGACAGCGTCTCTCATCCAACAAACTGCCCAGTCTGCGCTAGCAGTGAGGCTCCCTCACTAACTGCTGAAATCAGGGAGAGCTGTGTGAAGTGCTAGGACCCAGGGGTGCCTGAACAGGGGTGAACAACACCCCAGGACTTTTAAAAATGGGAGGGCTCTGCCTTGCCACTTTGTAATGATCGTAAGAGTGAGTAAGGGTGGGGAGGGGGCCGAGAGCAGTGAGCGGGAGGAGGGGTCTTGGGGGAAGAGGCAGGGTAGGAGTGGAGGTTAGCTGGGGGGTGTGTGGGGAGAGGGCTGCCCGCAGCAAGTAATGGGGGTGGGGACATGCAGGGGAACTGCTCCCTGTCCCAGCTCACCTCTGCTCCGTCTTCTCCCCTGAGCACGCTGCCCCCGCTCTAATTCTCCTCCCCTCCCAGGCTTGCCGCACTAAACAGCTGATTAGCACCGCAAGTCTGGGAGGCGGGAGAAGTGGAGCGGCACCAGCGTGCTCAGAGGAGAGGCAGAGGGGAGGTGAGCTAGGTTGGGGAGCTGCTGCAGGGGGGGCTGCCTGGCTCTTTGCCATGGCCCCACCCCTGCTCCGCCCCAGCCATGCCCCCCGCCCCTCCGCCCCTGTACTCACTGCATGGTCCACTCCTCTGGCTCCCAGCCATGCTGCCGGCGAGTGCTGTGGGGCAGTTCCCCTCTCTCCCCAAACTTGGGAGCCAGGGGAGCAGAGCAGGCTGAGGCCCCAGGCCTGTGTGTGGGGAAGCAGAGGGGGGCTGGTCCCAGGCCTCCGTGGGTGACAGGGGGTTGGCTACTTCCTGCAGGAAGTGGAGTGACCCGGCCCCAGCCTGCTATTGCACAATCCCCAGCCATGCCACACAGCGTGCCCGAGAGGGAGTGGGGGGCCAAGCAGATGATCGAGCACGAGGGGTCATTCTCATTGGTAGCTGTCTCATGGCAGTGAGTTCAACAGGCCTTGGCACATGCTGTGTGGGGCAGGAGGTCCTTGTATTTGGAGCAGTGGGAGTGAACTGCGTGCAGTTGTGTCTCTGAGCACAACTGTGAATGTTATGGTGTGTGTGAGGGGTTATTGTGAGTGTGGCTGGGGGTGTGAATGTTTCTCTCTCTGGGGGTTGGACTAAAATGTCCCTCTGGGTGTGTTGTATGTGAGTATTCTTGGGATTGTGTGAGTCCCTTTGTGTGTGTGTGTGTGTGTCACTTGCTGCAGAATACAAAATCCTGCAAAGCCATTTCCTACTGGTTAGCCTAGCAACACACTGATACAGTGTCACAGATGCACACAAACACAGAGCAGGGCTCAGCAGAAGGCAGCAGGGACACACACGTTTCCCCTGGGCCAGCTTGGACAATTGTCCATCACTACTCGGCACAGTGCTGGTGCCCCCACACGACGGTGGGCAGTGACCGGGGAGAGAGGGCAGATGTGCTGGATCTTTAAAAGCAGCAAAGAGTCCTGTGGCACCTTATAGACCAACAGACGTATTGGAGCATGAGCTTTCGTGCGTGAATTCCCACTTCGTCGGCTAGATTCAGAAGGAAGCACTTGGGAAAATCAATCAAGGCCCTTAGCAGAGCTGGGACACAGACCCAGTGACCCCTGCACCACCCTGGGAGGGCAGAGGGGTTTAGTGGTCAGAGCAGGGAGGGGCTGGACACCAGGACCCCTGGGTTCTATCCTTGGCTCTGGAGGTGGAAGGGGTCTAGAGCAGGGGGCTGGGATCCAAGACTCCTGGGTTCCATAGGGGAGACTGTTTTTCCCTTTGCTTCCCTCCCTCGAGAGCCCAGCCCAGCCCCCTAGTGGAGACTGAGCAGGAGTCGGGGGAGTTGTTCTCCCAATCTGGAGTTATGATTCAAACTCCTTCCCCAGGGAATGTGGACATCACAAAATCTGCCCCCCCCCAACACAGAGAAAACTAGTGGGGTTAGGAGGGTTCTAGCTGCAGACACCCCTTGTCATTGCAAAAAGCCCCCAAACCTACTTGCACCCACAAAACACCCTCTCAGGTTATACAACCCCTGCTAGGACAGGACCTCTTGCTCCCACCTCTTTTCTGATCACCACAAGCTGCTCCCAGCCAGGCACCACACCCCATTCACACACCTTTTGTCACTACGTAGCTCAGTGGCAATCACTGCCCCGAAGTGACTCCGGTGCAGGCACTCCCCACACGAACTCCCCAGGCCGGATTCTGTCCACACACAGAGAATTCTCTCTGCCCGGCTCCTTCGGTTCATCTCGCTGCTCCCAGTACTGCCGCCAGACACTGCTCATCTGCATAACCCCGCCCACGGACACGTGACACCTTCTCTCCTGCTGGTTTCAAGGGAGTGAGTTGCCCTTGGGGAGTGAGCAGGTCACAGCACGTCACAGCCCCAGCCAGGCCGGCTCCAGGCACCAGCCTCAGCAAGCAGGTGCTTGGGGCGGCCAAGGGGAAGGGGCGGCACGTCGGGCTCTTTGGCAGCAATTCGGCCGCAGGTCGCTCGGTCCCTCTCGGAGGGAAGGAGCTGCCACCAAATTGCCACCGAAGAATAAGGCAGCGCAATGGAGCAGCCGCCGATTGTGATCGTGGGTTGTTTTTTTTCCCCCGCCGCTTGGGGTGGCAAAAACCCAGCCCTGGCCCCAGCACGTCTCAGCCCCAGCACACATCATAGCACGCCACAGCCTGGGGTAGGGAGATATTGGGGGAAGGGATGAGGGGAGAATGGGGGACGGAGAGACTCAGCCTTATAGACCCATAGGGGCAGGGAGATATTGGGAGAGAGGATGAAGGGAGGGAGAGACCCAGCCCCATTGGCCCATAGGGGCAGGAGATATTGAGGTCAGGAGGAGAGGAGAGGAGGTTGGCAGAGACCCAGCCTGGAGTGCAGGGAAAATGAGGTGGGGTGGAGGGAGGTGGGGAACAGAAGAGACATGTGTGGAGTGGTGAAATGTTGGTCCAGGGAAACTGAGTCTCTCCCAGGACATGCTGTGCAGGGGGGAGCACAGGGCAGAGAGAGAGACCCAGCCCCACAGAGCCCAGGGAGGGATATTGGGGGCAGGGGAGGGATGGAGGGATGAGAGACCCAGGGCCATAGAACTCCCATGGCTCCCAAGTTTGGCGGGAGGGGGGGAACCACCCCACAGCACTTGATGGCGGCATGGCTGGGAACCAGGGGAGTGGACCAGGCTGGGGCTGGGTCACTCTATTTACCATGCAGTGAGTGCAGGGGCAGGAGGGCGGGACTGGGGCGGAGCAGGGGCAGGGGCCATGGGGAAGAGCCAGGCAGCCCCTCCTGCAGCATCTCCCAGCCCCAGCTCCCCACTGCTCTGCCTTCTCCCCTGAGCACGCCGGCACTGCTCCACTTCTCCTGCCTCCCAGGCTTGCGGTGCCAATCAGCTGTTTAGTGCGACAAGCATAGGATGGGAGTAGAATTAGAGCGGGGGGCGGCGTGCTCAGGGGAGAAAACAGAGCAGAGGTGAGCTGGGACAGGAAGCGGTTCCTCTGCACGCCCCCGCCCTTGTTACTTGCTGCGGGAAGCCCTCTCCCCGCACGCCCCCCAAGCCCCCTCCCCAGCTTACCTCCTCTCCACTGCCTCATCTGAGTGTGGCTTTTGGTTCCCCCAACCACTTGGCACCCTAGGCAGCTGACTAGTTCGCCTAGTGGTTGCACCGGTCCTGGACACTGCCTATCAGCAGGATTCCTCCTCCTCCTCCTCTGTAAGATTAAATCTCCGCAGCTAGACAGCTGGTGCATCTGCTGCACCACAGTCCCCCATGCCTGAGCTCCCTGCCAAAGCCCTGCACCCGGCTCCAGAGAATTAAGTCTCACATCTCACTGGGAACTCGACTTCTTGTGCTCAGAGAGTCTCGGCCCCCCTCAGTAGCTGACCTGAGAAACACAGCGTCTGCAAAAGCAGCAAAGAGTCGTGTGGCACTTTATAGACTAACAGACATATTGGAGCATGAGCTTTCGTGGGTGAATCCCCACTTCGTTGGATGCATCAGTGTTTGCCTTTTCCAAAGAAGTGCCTGGAGTGCTTTTTTTTTATGTGACCCCGTGGCCTAATGGATAAAGCATCTGATTTCGGATCAGGGGATTGAGAGTTTGAGTCCCTTCGTGGTTGTGCTTGTGCAGCTTTACCTTTGGGCTAAAAGTCCTGCTCCCTTCAGGGCTGAAACCTCTTCTTGTCTGCTCAGGCCAATGCTCTGGCTTCAGCTAGAGCCCTGGGAAGGAGTTGGGGGGAATGGGCATCACAAAGGCTGGGGCAGGAGCCCCAGGTGCTTCCAGTGTAGCCTTTGCCCTTCCTGACTTGCCAAAGAAAATGGGCGGCAGCCCAGGGCTAGTGTGTAGAGCAGTTTCCCTCTTCCAAATGTGCGCCAGTCTCTGTGTTTGAGGTGGTTTGCTACATGGAGCCTGGGTGTTTCTCTGCTTCTCGCCAGCTGGAGAAAAGCCTCTTGGGGTAAAATCTCCTGCCCCATGGCAAAAGTGAGCACCTTGAGTGGGAATGGTAAGAGGCCCCACCAGGGGGGCTGGCCCTGCTTTCCTACCCTCTTCGATAACGGCCACACAGCATCAGCAGCTGCCTCGCATGCTGGTCTGTGGGTGGCCTTCAGTGGGTGTTTGGCATGGCAGGGAGCAGGCTGGCTGAGTGTTTTTGTGCCTGTCTGAAGGCCACACATAGGCATGGTCCTGCCCTCCTCTTGCCCTGTCCTCGGTTGTTGTGTGGCTTTTAAGCCTTCCCTTGGAGCTGTCAGCGCCAACCGCCTCTGCTCTAGGTGCCCAGAGGAGGAGAGGTGCGCTGGGCTCCAGCCTGGGAAGCCTGGCCCTGGCACTCCTTCCTTTAAATGCCACGTGGGCAAGAGGAAGAGCTGCAGCTACAGGGACCAAAGTTGTGGACATCAGATGAAGCAGCAAGAAACCAAACCATCAGGTCAACCCGCAGGAATCTCTAGCCAGACTGTTAAGTTCTAGGACCCCACCCTATAGCGGCCAGCTGGACCAAAGACCTATCTCCAGTGGGCATCAGTGACCCATGAGGAGGAGAAAAAAACCTTGCTGAAGTTTACCCAGGTAGAAAGTAACTATACACATTGAGCTCCAAGACTTTGCAGCAAACTACAATATCTGCAGGAGATGCCACTGAGATTTGTACTCAGATTCCAGGATTCAAAGTCCTGAGCGCTGCCAATTACACCATGGAGCCTGCTCCCATTTTGTTTTCTAGACCCCTGGGTCTCTCGGCTGACTGGTTTGCACTCTGCACTTATTGCTTCCCACCAGTGGCTTCCTCTCGCAGGACTCTCTCTCCTCCTCCAGCGACTGTTGTCCTGCACTATGGGATCCGCGGGTCCTGCCCTGAGTCCCCACATCCCCCTGCTTGGTCTCCATTCCCTGCAGGCTGCAAAAATGTCAGGGGAGGACGCCCCTCCCTTCACTCGGTGCTCCCGCTCATATCGGCCAGCTGCAGCCTCATCTCATGGAACTCGGGCAGCTGTCACTTGATCCGGTTGTACAGTCACAGGATCACTGGCTCCCCAGCCTGGATGCTCTTCTGGAAATCCCACAGGTAACCCTGCAGGACTTGGCACCATTGGTTTCTTTGATATTGCGGTGTTTGCCTGACCGCTGGAACAAAGCCGCCAACTCCTCCCTCACCGACTTCCGTCAATCCCTCTGGTTGCCATAGAACCCTCTGATGCTTTCCTGTTCTGCCAACACCGCCAGGCCTCACCCCCCTGCTCCTTTATCTTGCAAGCTCTGGATGTTCAGCTTCCAATGTCCTCTGCCCTGGGTCAGGGACAGGGACAGCTCCAGACACCAGCGTAGCAAGTGCATGCCTGGGACCGCAAGCTGCAGAGAATGGCCTGCCAGTCACTGTGAGGGTGGCAGTCAGGCTGCCTTCAGGAGGTCCTCTGGTAATGTGGATGTTGCCTCTCTCCTGATTCCTGAGGAAAGGAACCTTTCCAGGAAATGGCCATGGATTCTGGGAATCTGCATGTGGCTGGCAGAGAAGCACCAGGAATAATTTGGCTCCTGGCACACAAGGCAATATAAAACTGGGTGCCCAGACAGGGGCTTGAACCCTTGATCCTCAGATTAGGAGCTTGATGTTCTACCAACTGAGCTAGTTGAGATCATCTTCCCTGTTCACCACAAGAGCGAGCAGATAGGCAAAAGAGAGGCAAAAATTGTCCCCAGAACCCCTCCTCTTTTTCTGCACAGCCGCTGACTGTCAGCAGGATTACTCCTCTTCCTCCCTTCTGTGCCTCAGTGTGACTAAATCTCCACACCTAGACAGCCGGTCCATCTGCTGCACCCCAATCCCCCATGCCTGAGCCTCCCTTCCAAAGCCCTGCACCTAGCTCCATAGAATTAAGTCTCACGTGTTGCTGGGAACTCGACTTCTTGTGCGCAGAGAGTCTCAGCCCCCCTCAGTAGATGACCTGAGAAACACAGTGTCTGCCTTTTCCAAAGAAGTGCTTGGAGGGTCTTTTTTTATGTTACCATGTGGCCTAACGGATAAGGCATCTGAGTGTGGATCAGAAAATTGAGGGTTTGAGTCTTTAGGTGGTTGTGTTTCTGCAGTTTTACTATTGTGCTGAACGTCCTGCTCCCTTCAGGGCTGGAACCTCTTCTTGGCTGCTCAGACCAATGCTCTGGCTTCAGCTAGAGCCTGGGAAGGAGTTGGGGGTTGGGTGTCACAAAGGCTGCGGCAGGAGCCCCAGGTGCTTCCAGTCTAGCCTTTGCCCTTCCTGACTTACCAAAGAAAGTGGGCTGCAGCCTGGGCTAGCGTGTGCACCTGTCCCTGTGCTGGAGGGTACTTGCTACATAGCGTCTTGGGAGCCTGGGTGTTTCTCTGCTTCTTGCCAGCTTGGGAAAAGCCTCTTGGGGTAAAATCTCCTGGCCCACAGCAAAAGTGAATACCTTGAGTGGGACCAGTCAGAGGCCCCACCATGGGGGCTGGCCCTGGGCCCTGCTTTCCTTCTATCTTCTGATGTTGGCTACAGAGCATCAGCAGCCGCTCTGCATGCTGGTGACCTTCAGTGGGTGTTTGGCATGGCAGGGAGCAGCCTGGCTAGGTGTTTTTGTGCCTGTCTGAAGGCCACACCTAGATATGGTCCTTCCCTCAGTTGCTCTGTGGCTTTTAAGCCTTCCCTTGGAGCTGTCAGCACCAGCTGCCTAGAGGAGGAGAGGTGTGTGGGGTCACTTTTACAGATGCCCCTTCCTTGGTACTGCTCTTGCTCAGCTGCACAGAAGAGTTTTCATCCCCAACCCCTGCTTAGCAGCCCTCTGGCACCATTCCTGAGGCTGCCCTGCCTCACTTTTTTCCCACCATGTTGGGAAAGACAGCTCTCATCATTAAAGGTCAGATGGGCCAACTAGGGGCAAGTAAGCCCCTTCTGTGTTTTCCTACTGCTACTGCAGATCCCAAGGTCAGGAACTCACCTTGGGTGGAGGCACTGCTGTGCTCCCAGAGGGCAAGCCATCTCTCCACAAAGCATAATGACAGGGCCTGCCAAAGCCCAGAATTGAACCAGGGACTTTTAGATTTTCAGTCTAACGCTCTCCCAACTGAGCTACTTTCGCAGTTGCATGACAGTATTTTGGCCTGTTGCTTCTCTATCTGGGATGTTTTTGTCAGCAGTCGCACACAAAAAGGACAGGAAAAGAATGGCTGCTTCACACCCCCACTGGAGGAACCAGGCGCCCTTAGCTGTGGTGAGTAAGAAGTGTCTGTTAGCTGACAGGGCCTGTCCCCCAGGAGCTGGAACAGTAGCTGCCACCTCACCCTTGGCTCCAGGCTGTGAGAAATGCTCATTGCCTGGCTGCATGGGCGGATGTTGCTCCGTGCTCTGGAGAGCGTCTGTATAGGTCTTTCAACCCCCCGTCTTCAATGAGACAGTCTGGTAAGGTCTCAAGTGTCCCCTCCGGCCTGGCAGCTGAGAGTCTGTGCAGACATCAACCCCCCTGCCAGCCCCAGAGCCAGCAGCAGCGCCAGGCCCCCCCCAGCACCACAGGGGCACTCAATGCACTTGCTGTGGGGAAATGGCTCCTTAGTGTCCAGCTGCTAGAGTGAGAGTCAGGAGAGAGCAGTGTCTGGCTCACCTTGGGGGAGAGAAGAGACCTGATGAGTGCGGATCTCCCTCAGCCTCCCCCGCAATGCTGGTCAGTTGTGTTGTCACTGTGATAGTCAGTGCTTCCCTTCAGGGCCGGCCCTAGAGGGGTCCGGGGCAAATCCCATGGAGTCACTGACTTGGCTTCTTTCACACACTCGAGAGAGGAGCAGAATCAGGGTTATGGCTGATCTATGGGGCACTAGGTGAGTGGCAGAGGCTACAGGCACTGAGAGTTTGCTTGACACCTCAGGGACACAGGGGGAGGTGGTGTCCCAGGCATCTCTATGAAAGGAGCAGAAGAGGATTTACTTGGGGTGGGGAGAGACTTGAGAGTGTGTCAGGGGGTTGTACACAGGGAATTGCTCGGATAAGATACTGGCTAAAACACAGGCCTCGCTATGAGCAGAATTTGAACCTGTGCAGAAAAACCCTATTGGATTTCAACTCCAACACCTTAACCACTCAGCCATCACAGCTGAAGTGTAAAGGTGCCCCAATGCCAGAGAAACTGGTAAAGAATCACAACGACCAGGTCTGAAGTCATCTGAACTACAGAATTCCCACCGCAATCCTGGCTCCCTAAGCACAGGGGGGATTTGGGTTTGTTCTCTTTGCTTAGCCATGTGCAGTCGCACAGAGAGCGCGTTTAAAAGTCTCCTCTCCCACAGAGCGGGAATAGGAAATTATTCTCAACTTGAAGCCTGATGCGAATGAGGATATCCGGACCACAGGGCTAGGGACTGACCTTTGCTATAGAAACCAGTGACACACGGAACCAGGCTAAGGAAAATGTTTCCTGGAGTCAATAACTGGATTAGCAGCAGTATTGTGCAGAGAAATGTCTCACAAGAGGAGACAGCGCATTGGTGGTTTGGTAGCAGAAGTCACAGCTACAGCAGGGGAGGTCTAGCTTTGGTTTCTGGCCAACAGAGGAAGGAGTTTTATTATCTCCAAATTTCAGTAGAAAAATTCAGACCCAAACTGTATGTGGTGGGAGTTTCTCTGGTTTCGTTTGTTTTTCTCATTTGAAATGTCCTTGATCATTTTTCTGGGAAAACAATTTGGACAAGGCAAAGGAAGAGTTAGAACAATTACAAATCTCCATGGGAGTGAAGAGGGTCTCTCAGCACCAGGGGAGGGGTGGAGATTTTCATGGAAGGGAGTTGAGGAGATAAATGAGAGGCTTTTGCTCCAGCAAAGGGAGCGGCTTGGGAGTTTCATTTTTACCAAGTGAATCCCCCCCCCAACATACACACACTGCTTCCCTGCTGCTGCTACCCCAGCTCAAATCTCACTGACACCCCCAGCATGTGACCTACAGCTTTCTCCTGACAAAGCCCTTATCTATCAGAGACAAAATCCCCTCATCTGCCCTTCTCCCAGCTCAGCCCTCTGCCCCCAGAGCCCAGGACAACCCTGACCTAGCCATGCCGCGGGGTTGGGCTTAATCTTCAAGGTCGAGCGCAAAATCTTCAGCCGGGGATGTTTCGCTCCCTTCCCACCTCGGCCCAAGCGGCAAGGGGGAAATGGATGAGACACGCCGGCTGGAAGACACCTCTCTCCCACTTCTCTATAGCCTTCTGTGACGTTATTAATATGAACTGGGACCGTAGGGATCATTGTTGCCACCACTGTTATATATGTGCAGCAAATATTGTGCAAAGGTTGTCTTGTGAGGTGTCTATGACAAGGTTATGATTTGCTGGTTATAATTTTGCTGGCTGTGCGTTCCATTTTTGTATTTGAAGTTATGAATATGGGCTATGTACTTGTATCTCAAATGTATTTGATTCCAAGTAGCCTCAGTGTCATCAGCCCCCAAGTCCTTCAGGAGTCCATAGCAAAGAGACCCCTCCACCCACAATCCTGGACTCCCTGGGAGGTGCCTCCCACACTCCCCCCCAACCCAATGGGGCATCAAGGAATAAAGTGGCAGCATCTGGTGTCAGTGGGGTTCAGTGGCTCAGGCCAGACACCTGAGCTGGGGACCCACCCCCATAGCACTGCTCGAGGGCCTGGGCCCGGAGTGTTCACAGCCCCTTCCTTTCCCCTGCGAGCCCAGCCAGGCTCCTCACCTGGAATAAAGCAGAAGCGTCTGTCGGCCTCGCTGCTGTCCAAGTTCCAGGTGCTGCTGTTGTCCCACAGGAAGCGGGCCGAGCTGCTGGGGCTGGGAGAGGGATCCTCCACCTCCTGCCCTGGGAAGGCTCGAAGGTCCCCACTGACCGGGCAGGGCGATGCCTCCTGCTGGAAATCGGGGCTGGGCTCCTGGGGCTGCTGCTGCCCAAACAACAAGCCTCGGAACCACCCTGCCCGGTTCTGCACCAGGGCTGGGTCCTGCTTGCCCAGCTGCATCCTGGCCCAGCTCCATTTTGGCCTTGACGGTGCCTCTCCCACCTCGGCGCCTGCACCGGGAGCAGGTTTCCTCTTCCAGAAGGCTGGGCACTTCCACCTCCTGGCCCGACAGCGAGCTCCTTCCCCGCCATTGGGGACAGTTGGGCAGCTCAGCTCCTGGGGAAGATGACAGCTGCTTTCCACAGGCTCTGGAGCCGCCTGCGGAGCCTTCTTCCTGAACATCCTCAGGAGCCTGGCCATCCTGGAACCGAGCGGGGAGCAGATGTGAGTCTGGGGTCAAGGCAGCCTCTCACTAACCAACTTGTTTGGTCTCTCCCCATCCCTGCCCCAGCCAGAGCAGCTCCTCCTCCCCCCACGGGGGAGCAGGGAGTGCAAGCTACACACACTGGCAGGAGTTCATTGCATGATCTGCTCCCCCTCAACCTTCCCCCTCGTCATCCCTGGGGCTGCAAGAACCGGGGAGTCTCGTCCTTTTCGAGCACTGGGGTCAGTCACAAAGACCACTGGTCACTTTGGACAAGCAGCTCCCTCCTGCCAGCCCAGGACACACTCACACTTCCTCCCACCCATTCCCCACCCAGGCTAGAGAAGGAACAGAACTCAGGAGTTCAGACTTCTCCTGGGAAACCATTCCCCACTTCAAAGTCCCTAGACATAGCAAGGCCAGGGCCCCTTCGTTTCCCATTGATTTCCATGCTCAGCAGCTCCCCGGGTCCGGCCCAGCTCAGAGACTCTCAGCCTGGGGAACAGTCTCCCACAAGGGAAGGGCTGGGAACCCCATTGCTGGGACCTTGCCAAACACGCTGGAGACGGCTCTGGAGAAGCCCCTCCCCAGTCTGAGAGTGAGGGGCTTCTGGGGACTGTTTGCAAAACTAATGTCCTTTGGGAGAGATTCTCTCCCCCTCTTTCTGCCTCTCCCCAGACAGACAGGGGATACCACCATGGAGCCCTAATGCCACTCACTTGCTCTGGTGATGAAGCGATGGATGGGGGATGTTCAATGTCATCCCTCGCCCTTCTCCTCACTCTCCAAGCCCAAGACAGGCTGGAGAGGAGGGGGGTGACCTGAGGAGTTACCCTGCCCAGCCAGCAGGCAGGGTGATGACACTGGGCGATCAGCTGGCTGTGAAAACAAGAGTCTGTCTTATTGCCAGGGAAAGGAGAAACTTGGCCAGCAGCAGGGGGTGCAGAACATCACCCTAGTGCAGGGGTGACAGCGCCTCCGGGATCCTGAAATCCCAGCACTTTACACACCTTCCTGGAGCCTCCCAACCCCCCTGGGCTGTCAGAACTGCAACCCCAACCCTACTGATGAGAAACAAATCTGGGGAGGGGAAACTACTGACTCAGGGTCACACCAAGTGTCAGAAGTATAGATGGGACCCAGCAGTCCTTCTTTCCAGGCCCCTTTGCTAACCACTGCTGCACACTCCCTCCCACAGCTGGCAATTACAAGCAGGCCCTCATGGCCGCTCCCCCTGCCTATGAGAGGGAGTGTGCTCCGCTGGAGACACTGGACCAGGGGACTGGGAGTCAGGACTCCTGAGTTCCATTGATGGGATTTCATTCTTTCCCGCTATTGAAAAGTGCTGGGAATCTCCCAGACAAAGCTGCTCTGACAGTGCTAATCAGCATCTGACCATTCAAGGACGGAGCGCACTGCCCAGGAGGAGGAGTGTTTGGCTCTGGGGTTGCACTTCATCCCAGTCTAGAGAGAGGGGCCCAGCCATGGAGTTTGGCTCAAGAAGACCAATTCTCCAGTTTGTTAAGGGCATTTTGAATTCCAGTCCTGTGATCCAAAGTGCTTGGTGTCATTTGCAAATTTTAGAAGCATGCTCTCCACTCCATTTTCCAAATCAGTAATGAAAATATTGAATAGTACCAGACCCCGGACTGATCCCTGCCAGACCCAACAGGTACATCCTCTCTGTTGGACAGCCAGATATGGAGAAGGGCTCTTGGAGTCTGGGCTTTCAACCAGCTCTGCACCCACATCACACTGATTGCATCTAGACCACATTTCTCTGGTTTGCTTGTGAGACTGTCCTACGGGACTGTGTCAAAAGCCTTAGTAACACCGAGCTAGATCCGATCTACTGTCTACCCACCTTCACTAGGCCCGGAACCCTGCCGAAGAAGGAAAGAGGATTGATTTGGAATGATTTGTTCTTGACAAATCCATGCTCACTAGTCCTAAGAACCAAACTATCCTGTTGGTGCTGCAGACAAACTGATAGTTTAAGAATGTACTCCAGTATCTCTCCAGCTATGGAAGTGAGGCGAGCTAGTAAGTCTCAGAGTTCTCTTTGTTCCCTTTTAAAGATAGGTCCTGTCTTGTTGAAGGGTGGGAAGATGTTCTTCTTCAGGGATCTCAGACGAGAACTGGAGCACAACACCTGGTTTGTTAAGGCCACAAAAACAGAGGCAGGAACCTCTTCTCTCCTCCTGGCAAAGAACCCCCGGTACCTGAGAGATAGGGACACACATCCATGAATGGGCTTTAAAAAAGGTAGTGGTTAAAAAGTTTTGCCCCAACCATTTCTTGTTTCCACAGACTAGACATTTTAGCAAACTTCAGAATTCCTTGGTGCTAAACACCGGGAAACTCCCCTTTCTCCTCCACAGAGGGTTTGAACGCCCCTTATATCACCCAGGCTAAGGACTGCCCAGAGTTCGAGAACTGTCCCTGTTCCCATTGGACAGATGGGGAGGAGCCTGAGGTCCAGAGAAGGGAAGTGACCTACCCAAGGGCCTACACAGCAAGGCGGTGGCAGAGCCAGAAAGAGAAGCCACCGGTCCTGACTCCTGTTCTAACAACCAGGAAACCTCCATTCCCCAGAGGCAGGGATAGAGCTCAGGAATTGAGATGGTGGAGAAATTTAATTGAAACCATTTCTATCAGAAAATTCCATTCAGACTAAACCACTTTCTTTCTCGAAATCAAAATAAATGGGATGAAAGTTCTTTGCAAAAATATTTTGTTGCAAAACAAAAGCATCTCCTGTTTGTCAGAGTGTGTTAAATTGCCTCATTGCACACAAAGAGGAGACACTTAGATTACAAACATGAGATAAGATGCTTCACTCTGAGCTAAGTAGTTGCTGCTCTTAACAATTTCAAAATAAAAAAAATACAAATAAAAGAGACTATTTCAGCTAGTCTATTATGTCATAATTTGCTCTGAGCAAAGGTAATAGGACACCTCATATTGTGTACTACCCCTTGTGACATTCTCCAGTGGATCCCCATCCTCCACCCACCGAGAGGTAGGTAGAAGCGGATCGTTATTATCCGTACTTGAAAGAGGGAGAAGCTAAGGCTGAGAAAGGAGAATTGACTTGTCTTAGGTCACACAGCCAGCCAGTGGCAGAGTTGGGAATAGGACCCAAGAGCCCTGATTTTCAAACTAACCATCAGATCTTGAATTTCAAACCCTGACTGACTTTAGTAAAGTGTTCTCAAATGAGCTGCAGACCAACACTGCACAGTAATTATTCAGCAAGTATTGTAGGAGAACTGCAATGTTAGAGAGAATCATGAACTATTCAGAGACTATTAATGAACTGAAGCAGCAGAATTCTTCAAACATATAACTGGTTCTGACTTATTTCCTTGGTCTTCAAAGAGAGCAACAAGGACCTGAGTCTCCTCCCTGTCAATAACCCCCTGCTCAGCCAATCAGGGTAGAGACTGAGAACAGGAGGCCGAGGGTTTTCACCAGAGAGCCCAAAGGATGGCCCAAGTCCCCAGTGGGGATCACTGCCCGAGCACTATTTCAGCTCCACGTTTCTGGGTGGACCTCCCACAGTGTGTGCTGCCTAGCACTCCCCCGCAACACACACACACACACCCACCGCTCCTGGTGTTGGGAGGGGAACAGGTGAAAGGACAAAAGAAGAAAGAGACAAAGAGAAAAGAGGGAGGGATGGATGGAGGAAAAGGTGAAACAAAAAGGACAAACCCTAATGTCCCAGTGATTCTAAAGGACAAAATCCCAGGTGCAGAATAAAATTCTGCATCCTTAAACGTGTATATTCCATGCCTAGATTTCAACTATCAACAGAGAGATCAGACTGAACAGGTTTCAAACCTCGAGGAAGCTCTTACCTTCTAAACAGGGACATCTGTTTTCTAGTAAAATCACAAAAAGGGAAGGAGAAAACTCAAAAGAGGTTCCTCCTGGCGCTCACGTCCATGAACCTGAATACTCTCTCAGTCCTCAAAGAGAGACCTGGAGAAGGAGACTGGCTGAAGCAAAGCCACAGAGGTCTCTGAGGTTTCCCCGGCCCTTCGCCCCTGTCCTACCTGGCTGATGTTGCATCTTTCTGTGAGGTCACCACCTCCCCACCACCTTTGACCAATAGTGTGAGGTCCTGCAAAAGGCCTTTGTGATGTCACTGCCACACCCCTCCCTTGCTGTGATAATGTCCTGCCCCTGGCCAGGCACTTTGGAGGTTTGAGCTACTCCCTGTGGATCACCCCACTCAAGAAGCATTCGTTCTAGGAAGCAAGCCGGCTAGACAGTAATACATCAGACGCTTCTCCCAGCACTACACTCAGTTTTTCAGAAATTAGTCAACTTTATGGCCAGAAGAGACCATTAGAGCATCTAATCTGACCCCCTGCATAGCGCAGGCCTCCTGTATGACACAATAGCTACTTTTGGGGCAAACACATTCCACAAAGGCATCTAGTTTTCATTAAATGACATCAGGAGATGGCAAATCCACCACTTTCCTTGGTAGCTTGTTCATGTGGTGAATCATCCTCGCTGTTGCATATTTGTGTCTTATTTGTAATATGAATTTGACTCTTTTCACCTTCCAGCCATTGGGTCTTGTTATGACTTTCTCTGCTAGACTAAAGAGCCCTTTCATACCCAATCTTTTCTCTCCATTAAGGCCCTTCAACACTTCAATGAAGTCACCTTTCAATCTTCTTTTGATAAGCTAAACAGGTTGAGCTCGTTCAATAGCTCACTAGAAGACATTTTTCTCCAGCCCTCAGAACATTTGTTGGCTCTTTGCTCATCAGAATCCTGAACCCCAACTGGATGTGGTTCTTGTTCTTCTGCACAACATAGCTCCTGGAGAAGAGGGATCTGCAAATGCACATTCATATGATACCTTTATTTAATTGATGAAAACATAAACTAGACACTAAGAGGATTGGAACTGATTTCAGCTGATGGACAGCTTCGCTAGGTTTTTATGCATTTGGACAGTGAAATGTTGAATGTTTACATTCATATCAAGCCCCCCATATAGTGGAGTTCCTGAACATAATGGAGAATGGAAATGAAAATGTTTTCCTTTTTTTAAAAAAAAAGAAAGAAAGTTATAGAAGAACACTGGGGTTTGAAGTGAGGACCACATGAGCTGCAAACAAACACTCTACCACTGTGCTATATCCTCATGACAACAGGTTCATGGAATCGTGATCTCCAGGACTTTGAAGGACAAACCCTGCTTCATCGACGTCCTTCACCATTCCCAGACCACAGATGGTTTTAAAAATGGGGTTTTATTAAACTTCTTAAATGTGGTAAACACCACAACTTGCACACCCACCGATATAGCTTCTCCCACTGACATAGCTGCCACCTCTTGGGGAAGTGAATCAGCTACACCCACAGGAAAACTCCCTCCCCTGAGCATAGAGCAGTGATTCTCAAACTATGTCAGGACCCCAATGTGAGATGTGACCCTGTTTAATGGGGTTGCCAGGGATGGCATTAGACTTGTTGGTGTCTGGGGCTGAAGCCAAAAGTCTGAGTCCCACCACCCAGGGCTGAATCCCTCAAGCTCTGCTTTTCGCCCTCCCCCAACTGGGGCAGGGCTCAGGCTTTGTCTCCTCTGCCTCTGCTCAGTGTGGAGGGGCTTGGTCCCTCTTTCCAGGGCCATGTAGTAAGGTGTTTTTCAGCAGAAGGGGGTTGTAGTGAAAGGAAGTTTGAGAAACCCTGGCAAAGAGCCTCTGAATGTGTCTAGACTTGGCTCCCTGTGGCACCATGGGTTATCAGACACTGAAAATACAGCCATGCGGACACCACACACCAAGCTTGCCTAGCAGGCAAGAATCAAACCTCCACAGAGAGATGCCTGTTGTTTTTTAAGCCAGCTCCCTAAGCACTCAGCCACAACCACTTAACAAAGGGGCTTTTCTACACTATGGTTCTGGTCTCACTAAAGGGTTATTTCCAATTGTTTGCTCAGACCAGCATTAGGGAAAATGGTGCCCTGGGCAAAACTTGTACTTTGGCACTTCCCCATTGCCCCTGAATGATCCCCACTCCCCCTTTACTGCTAGCTCCTGCAAGCCCAACCCTTGCACCTCCTTCACCCCTAATCTTGCCCCCTCCTGTGCCCCCTTTGTCCTTAACTCCCTGTGCCACCAGCCACTGCTCCTCTTCTGCAGCCCCTTCACATGGTTCCAGTGCTGGGGGCCCTGCACTTGTTCTCCCTTTCCCTGGGCTTTGACATCACTAGCCCTGCTTAGCAAGTAGGGTTCAGTGGTTCCCAAAATGTGGGGCATGACTCCTAGGGGGACACAGAGGAACATTCTTGGGGGCACCTCATGGCCAGCCCCCATGGAGGAAGCACCATTCAGCCTCACTCTGTCCCAGCTCTTCCCCAACCCCACCCTTATCCTGGGGCTCTGGCTTCCAGCTTGGCCTTGACCCCTTTACCCGTCTGCACCTCTCTCTCCAGCAAGCAATAGCCCCACTACCAGCCTCGGTTCTTGACTGCGGCTTCCAAGGGTCCACCGCCATGGTTAAGAGGGCACAGTGTGAAATGTTTGGGGACCACTGGTTTAGGGTGATGTCCTCAATCACTTCTACAAAGTCCAATAAAAGCTATTCCTCATCCACCCACCCACCCCTCCATCAGGACTGACTAGGTATGTTCTGCTGCCTTTCAATTATACAGGAAGGATAATAACATTTCATTCCATTCAATCCTAAAGTGATTTGTAACCCACCACCAGCCAAAACTGGTCATTTTGGGAAAGCAGCCCCATGATGCTGCATACCTAGGCAAAGTAGGTGTGTCTATGCAAACACGGTCTGTTCCTGAAGCCTTTCCCACAGCTGGTCACTAGGTGTGAGGGGGGAGCTCATTCAGCCCCTGCTTCCACTTAGTATTTAAAAACACCTTAGTGTCCCTGTCTCTGCTGGCCTTAGATTTCTCATCTTGTCCATTTCCTGACATCTCAGCTGAGGTGACTGAGTGGTTACGGCAATAGACTGCTAATCCATTGTGCTTTGCACGCATGGGTTCAAATCTCATCTTCATTGGATGTGTTTAGTCTTCACTTCTCCTTTCTAAACAACCATCTCCCCTGCAAACAAAAGCCTGCTCAGAAACCCCCTTGCTTTAAACAAAATGTCTAAATCTCACATTTCTAAAAAAAAAATTCTCTAGTCCTGTATGTCTTAGCTTTTATCTCAAAACGTAACAGCCTCATAATCTCCTCCAAACACCCTGAGACCTCCCCAAATTATTAAAATACCCCAGTTCTCAGCAAGGCCATGACAGTGACCCACAGCTAGAGTGTCTAGGCTAAGCTGTTCTGAAGGAGGCAACTCAAACATTTTCTCCCTGATTCCCTTGGCAAGGTCTGATTGGGAAAAGAAAATTCCCCAAACTGAAAATCTTCAGCTGAAAAACCAGTACTAGCCATTTGGGGACTTTGGTTTGAATGTATTATTATTATTATCTTCTGATTTATGAATCAGTTTTGTCATCCAGGTGTGTTTCCAGCTGTTGATTTGTGGGGGAGACACGAAAAGCCATGATGTCTCTTCCCCTCTTTCATAGTTTCTTCCAACTTTCTAGAAAGCTCCTTTGCTATGATGTGAGGGCGGAGGAGTCTGCAGCTCGACCCTGGCAAAGAGGGGGTGACCACGAGAAGGGGCTGCCACATCAGGGGTTCTTCCTGGAAACCATGGGGGAGCCAAGAGCACACAGGCCTGTCAATCCAGAGCCACTTGGGAATGGTGAGGTGATGGCCTATCACCATCTCCTTGAGAAGGACATTGTGATCCTGTACACAAAGAGGGTTACGCACGGGGAAGTTCACCAAGGTACAGTTAATCGTGAGTGGGAGGAGAAGGACACGTCTGAGGAGCAGATTCCTGACCCAGATGGGGCTACAAAAGTATCTGGGAGCAGCTGGAGCAGCAGCCAGACATCCCCGAGAGTCTGGTCTCCAAATAGATGATGGTTTTCACGATCGGGTTCCCCATCAGGGGATCGAAGACGTATGGGATGGGAGCAGAGCCTGAGAGTGCGAGAGGATTGTGAGAGCAAGAGCCTGAGGAAAAGCTGCAGGAGAAGCAGCAGCACCATGGACTGGGGATAGTGGAGCAGAGAGACATAGGGGGCTGCCCAAGGGTCAGTGGGGAAACACGCCTGGGGTGGCAAGACCCTGGGACAGAGAGAGCTGTGGTGGTGCAGCCGCAGATGCTGAGGGGCTGTGGGACCTGGATGAAGGTCCCCAGGGTGAAGCCCCCCGTCCTGCATATGGCCTGGATCCCTATGCAGACCCAGGAGGGGTCTGGCTGGCTGGTTGTTTGGGTTCTCCAGGATATTGGCTGGGAGGCCCTGTTGGGGGGTGACTGTGTCTCTTTGGGACAGGATCCAGGCCCTGCTCCTGTAACGGAGAGGGTTTGAATTCAAATCCAGGGAACCAATTGAGTAAGACGGAAATGGTCAGTGAAAATGCAAATGACGTGGCTGGCAGGGGGGAGGGGCTGCTGGGCTCAGGATACCTGCCTACCTGTAACCAGCCCCCTGGGGCTGAGTGGGAGGGAGAGATGCTCCCCGCCCTCCTGCACACCAGAGAGGGGGATCACCCTGGCTCTGAGGCTGTGACCAAAGTAAGGAGCTCGCTGCCTGCCCCCACTCCAACCGCCACTCCCTACGCCCCTCCCAGAGCTGGAGAGGAAAGCCAGTGCCCTGCCCTTACTGGAACCGTCACTTTGTAGGCCCTTCCCAGAGCTGGGGAGGGAAGGCAATGCCCCAACCCCGCTCGAACCGCTACTCCCCAGGCACCTTCCAGAGCTGGGGAAGGAAGCCAGCGCCCCGCCCTCACTCAAACCGCCATTCCCCAGGCCCCTGCCAGAGCTGGGGAGGGAAGCCAGCGCCCCGCGCCCGCACAAACGGACACTCCCCAGTACCCTGGCGGAGCTGGGAAGGGAAACTAGCGCCCCGCCCCTGCAGGAAAGACCGCGTCCCAGTCCCCAATCAGAGCTGGGAGGGGAACCCAGCGCACCAGCCCCGCAGGAACGGCCAGTCCCCTCGCAAAGCTGGGGAGGGGAGGTAGCACCCTGTCCCCGCAGGAACGGCCGCTCCCCAGTCCCCTCGCAGAGATGGGGAGGGAAAGCAGTGCCCCGCCCCTGCTGGAATGGTGGCCCCACAGTCCATTCGCAGAGGTGGGGAGGGAAGGCAGCGCCCCGACCCTCAAGGAACGGCCGCTCCCCAGTCTTCTGGAAGAGCTGGGGAGGGAACCCAGCGCCCCGACTCTGTAGGAACGGCCGCTCCCCAGTCCCCTGGTAGTGCTGGGGAGGGATGGCACTGCCCTGCCCCAGCAGGAACGGCCACTACCCAGTTCCCTCGCACAGCTGTAGAGGGAATCCAGCGCTCCACCCCTGCAAGAACGGCAGCTCCCCAGTACCTTGGCAGGGGTGGGTAGGGAAGGCAGCCCCCCGCACCAGCCGGAATGGCCGTTCCCCAGTCCCCTCGCAGAGCTGGGAAGGGAACCCAGCGCCCCACCCCCGCAGGAACGGCCGCTCCTCAGTCCCCTCGCACAGCTTGGGAGGGATCCCAGCACCCAGCCCCCGCTTGAACTGCTGTTGCTCAGTCGCCTGGCAGAGCTCGGGAGGGAGGACAGCTCCCCGCCCCCGCCGGAGCCACCACTCCCCAGGCCCCTCCAAGAGTTGGGGAAGGAAGCCAGCGCCCCACCCCCACTCGAACCGCCAATCAACAGGTACTACCCAGAGCTGGCGAGAGAAGCCAGCACCCTGTCCCCGCTGGAACCACCGCTCCCCATGCCCCTCTAATAGCTGCGGAGGGGAATCCATCGCCCCGCCCCCGCAGGAACCGCCGCTCCCCATACCCTTCTAATAGCTGCGGAGGGGAACCCAGCACCCCGCCCCCGCAGGAACGGCTTCTCCCCAGTACCCTCATGTGACGAACTGGGAATGTTTTTAATGTTTTCTCTGAGTACTGTGTTGGTGCCTCAGTGTCCCCATGGCAGTTCTTAAGTATCTGGCAGAGGAAAGGGCCAGTGTACCTAAGTGCCTGACACTCTCTCTCCTAGCAATTTATGGCCTGGGCCCCTCCCCTGCAGAGGTGCCAACTGAAGGTGCTGGAAACAAAGAGATTAGGTGACCTCCTGTCCCTGAAAAGGAACTGAGCAGAGAAGAGGAGCTGGAGGGAGTTGTTAGGCTGGAGCTGGCTGAGGGCGGACATGGGGGTCTGGTCACTGCCCCTCAGAATGGACCTGGCTGAGGGGTCCGGTTCGCTGTATCTACAAGCTATATTTTAGACCCTGTTCCTGTCATCTAATAAATCCCTGTTTTACTGGCTGACTGAGAGTCACGTCTGACTGCAAAATAGGGGTGCAGGGCCCTGTGGCTTCCCCAGGACCCTGCTGGGGCAGGATCACTGTGGGAAGCGCACGGAGGGGGAGGAAATGCTCAATGCTCCAAGGAGAGACCCAGGAGGTAAAGACGTGTGAGCTTCTTGCCCTGAACAAGTCTGCTCCAAGGGAAAGGAGGCTCCTCAAAGTCCTGACTGGCTTTGTGGGGAGCAGTTCCAGAGCATCACCCGGTGACTCCGTGACAACTGGTGGCAGAGGTGGGATGTACTGCACCCCGTGAATGGCGCTGCTTGCAGTAAGTGACTGGGGAGCAGTAAAACAAAGGAGGGATAATGAGGACCAGGTATGCTGAAAGCTTAGAGAGGGACGGTTTCAGGGGGCGGTTAACCTCTGGAAGTGTGTGACCAGCGAGAAGGACTGTTGGAGTAACGGGTTCCCCTTGAGGACTGCAGTGAGCAGTATCAGGGGAGGAGGAGCTTGCCACTCTGCTCGGGGAGAGAGGATTTTTGCAGTAGCAGGGTCCCTCTGGGGATTGCAGGAGCAGTCCCAGGGGCGGAGGAGTCTGCAGCTCGACCCTGACAAAGAGGTGGTGATCACGAGAAGGGGCTGGCACACCAGGGGTTCTTCCTGGAAACCATGGGGGAGCCAACAGCACACAGGTCTGTGAGTCCAGAGCCACTTGGGAACGGTGAAGTGATGGCCTATCACCATCTCCTGTAGAAGGACATTGTGATCCTGTGCACAACAAGAGGGTTACGCACGGGGAAGTTCACCAAGGCACAGTTAATAGTGCAGTTGGAGGAGGAGAACCACTCAGAGGAGCAAATTCCTCACCCAGATGGGGCTACAAGAGGATCTGGGAGCAGCTGGAGCAGCAGCCAGGCATTCCCGAGAGTCTGGTCCCCACCCAGAAGAGAGTCTTCACGATCGGGTTCCCCATCAGTGGATTGGAGATAGATGGGATTGAAGCAGATTCTGAGAGAGCGAAAGGACCTTGAGAGGGAGCAAAAGGCTAAGGAAAAGCTGCAGGAGAAGCATCAGCACCATGGACTGGTGATGGTGGAGTGGAGAGACATAGGAGGCTGCCCAAGGGTCAGTGGGGAAACACGCCTGCGGGGGCTAGACACTGGGATAGAGAGAACTGTGGTGGTGCAGCCCCAGATGCTGAGGGACTGTGGGACCTGGGTAAAGGTCCCTGAGGTTAAGCCCCTCGCCCTGCCTCTGTCCCAGATCCCTGTGCAGACCCAGGAGGGGTTGGGCTGGCTGGTCATTGGGGTTCTCCAGGATATCGGCTGGAAGGCCCTGTTGGGGGGTTACTGTCTCCCCTTGGGACAGGATCCAGGCCCCGCTCCTGTAAGGGCTGAGGGTTTGAATTCAAATCCAGGGAACCAATTGGCTAGGATGGAAATGGTCAGTGAAAATGCAAATGACGTGGCTGGCAGGGGGGAGGGACTGCTGGGCTTAGGATACCTGCCTACTTATAACCAGCCCCCTTGGGCTGAGTGGGAGGAAGAGATGCTCCCCGCTCCCCTGCACACCGGAGAGGGAGCTCACGCTGGCTCTGATGCTGGGACCAGAGCAGAGAGCTCGCTGCCTGTCCCCACTGGGACAGCAAGGGCAGCACTGAGCACAAGGGGAGCTGAGACCCCAGCTGAGTGCGGGGACACCCAGGCAGGGAAGGTTGGCTGCCAACCAGGTTTGCCTGGTCCAGACATGCTGCTGGGAAGTGATTACACAGCAGAGAGCGAACTATCAGGGACAAGGCTCAGGGGGACTGTAACCCCAGGCCCAGCCAGTGAGAGGGAGCAGGTCCCACTCCCTGCCCCAGCAGCTGAATCCCAGACTGAGCTGCAGAGGGATCCCTCCTTGGAGAAGCTAAGGGAACTTGCTGGCCACAGCGCTGCAAGCCCCCTTGGGGAAGGCTGCAGGGACAGAGTCCTGTGGGTGAAGGGATTCCTGTACTGGGAATGGGCTCCCCAAGGGGAAGTAGAACTGGGGGGAATCAGGAGGCAGCCCCAGAAATCCACTGGGTTCTTCCCTCTCAAGCTGCTGAATGGGAGAATAGTGAGGGGACCCCTGGACCTAGAAGGGGAGGATTGGGAGGAGAAGGGGGAAGACCCCCTAGTGGATCTCTTCCCTGAAGTGGGAGCCAATCTCCCCATCAGGTGTTCCCCTTTCAAAGTCACTGAAAAAGCAACCCAGATCCTGGAAAAAGAGGTAAAAGAGATCCAGGCTTTAGATGGGATCCAGCTGTTTTACAGCCCATGGGCCTCACCAGTGGGGCTGATCCCCAAGGGAGACAAAATAATCTGGTTTTATGGGGGCTATGAGAAGCTTAAAGCCATCACAGTGTCCGATGCCGACCCCATGCCTAGGCCCGGGAGATTTTAGACAAGCAGAGGGTGATGAAGAACTTGGCCCTGGCAGACACTGATAACATGTGCATCTTTAGCCAAACCTGGAAGGAACAGATGTCCCAGGTGAAGAGGGGGCTGGGCTGCCTCAAGGAGGTGGGACTGACGGTAAAAGCTGGTAAGTGTAAGGTGGGAACGGCAGAGGTGTTGTATCTGGGCCACAAGGTGGAAAGCGGCTGCCCAAGCCCAGAGCTGGCCAAGGCAAAGATGGGAGCTCTTAACCAAGAGAGCCTGAATCGCAGCCCAGAGTGCTGGGAGAAAACACTGTCCCAGATTGAACCCCAGGGGTATTGGGGTAGCAAAAGGGTTCAAGCCGCATAAACCTTCCCACATGCAGCCTGCGAGTGCCATCAAGCACGCTCAACCTAAGGGAGGGCGTGAGACTGAACTTTCCTGGTGTAACTCACACCGAGGAATGGGAGAGATGCTGGGGCATCCATGGGAACGTTGGTGAGTTCAAACTTCCCCAGGTCACTGGCTGGAGTGACCTGGCTCAGTTCGGTCTCAAAGGGGGGAGAGATGTGATGAACTGGGAATGTTCTTAATGTTTTCTCTGGTGCCTCAGTGTCCCCTAGGCAGTTCTTAAGTATCTGGCAGAGCAAAGGGCCAGTGCACCTAAATGCCTGACACTCTGTCTTCTAGCAACTTATGGCCTGGGCCTCTCCCCTGCAAACGTGTCAACTGAAGGAGTTGGAGACAAAGAGATCAGGTGACCTCCTGGCCCGAAAAAGGAACTGAGCAGAGAAGAGGGGCTGGAGGGGGTTGTTATAGATTCATAGATTCATAGATTCTAGGGTCAGAAGGGACCAATGTGATCATCTAGTCCGACCCCCTGCACAAAGCAGGCCACAGAACGCTACCCTTCTACTTCTATAACAAACTCCTAACCTATGCCTGAGTTATTGGAGTCTTCAAATTGTGGTCTGAAGACCTCAAGCTGCAGAGAATCCACCAGCAAGTGACCCATGCCCCACACTGCAGGGGAAGGCGAAAAACCTCCAGGGCCTCTGTCAATCTGCCCTGGAGGAAAATTCCTTCCCGACCCCAAATATGGCAATCAGCTAAACCCTGAGCATGTGGACAAGACTCACCAGCCAGCACTCAAGAAAGAATTCTCTGCAGTAACTCAGATCCCATCCCATTACCAACCACTGGGCATACTTATCTGGCGATAATCAAAGATCAATTGCCAAAATTAGGCTCTCCCATCATACCATCCCTTCCATAAACTTATCAAGCTTAATCTTAAAGCCAGATATGTCTTTTGCCCCCACTACTCCCCTTGGAAGGCTGTTCCAGAACTTCACTCCTCTAATGGTTAGAAACCTTCATCTAATTTCAAGTCTAAACTTCCTAGTGTCCAATTTATACCCATTCGTTCTTGTGTCTACATTGGTACTAAGCTTAAATAATTTCTCTCCCTCCCTAATATTAATCCCTCTGATATATTTATAAAGAGCAAGCATATCCCCCCTCAGCCTTCTTTTGGCTAGACTAAACAAGCCAAGCTCTTTGAGTCTCCTTTCATATGACAGGTTTTGCATTCCTCGGATCATCCTAGTAGCCCGTCTCTGAACCTGTTCCAGTGTGAATTCATCCTTCTTAAACATGGGAGACCAGAACTGCACACAGTATTCCAGGTGGGGTCTCACCAGCGCCTTATATAACGTTACTAACACCTCCTTTACTTTGCTGGAAATACCTCGCCTAATGCATCCTAAAACCGCATTAGCTTTTTTAACAGCCATATCACATTGGTGGCTCATAGTCATCCTGTGATCTACCAATACCCCAAGGTCCTTCTCCTTCTCTGTTGCTTCCAACTGATGCGTCCCCAATCTATATCTAAAGTTCTTATTATTAATCCCTAAGTGCATGACCTTGCACTTTTCACTATTAAATTTCATCCTATTACTATTACTCCAGTTTACAAGGTCGTCCAGATCTTCCTGTATGATATCCCAGTCCTTCTCCATGTTAGCAATACCCCCCAGCTTCGTGTTATCCGCAAACTTTATTAGCACATTCCCACTTTTTGTGCCAAGGTCGGTAATAAAAAGGTTAAATAAGATTGGTCCCAGAACCGATCCTTGAGGAACTACACTAGTAACCTCCTTCCAGCCTGACAGTTCACCCTTCAGTATGACCCATTGTAGTCTCCCATTTAACCAGTTCCTTATCCACCTTTCAATTCTCATATTGATCCCCATCTTTTCCAATTTGACTAATAATTCCGCATGTGGAACCGTATCAAATGCCTTACTGAAATGGAGGTAAATTAGGTCTACTGCATTTCCTTTGTCTAAATAGTCTGTCACCTTCTCAAAGAAGGAGATCAGGTTGGTTTGGCACTATCTACCTTTAGTAAAACCATGTTGTACTTTGTCCCAATTACCATTGACCTCAATGTCCTTAACTACTTTCTCCTTCAAATTTTTTTCCAAGACCTTACATACTACAGATGTGAAACTAACAGGCCTATAGTTACTCGGATCACTCTTTCTCTTTCTGTTAGGCTGGAGCTGGCTGAGGGAGGACTTGGGGGTCTGGTTCACTGCCCCCCAGGATGGACCTGGCCGAGGGGTTCGGTTTGCTGTACTTACAAGCTTTATTTTAGACCCTGTTCCTGTCATCAAATAAACCCCTGTTTTACTGGCTGGCTGAGAGTCACATCTGACTGCAAAGTGGGGGTGCAGGACCCTGTGGCTTCCTCAGGACCCTGCTGGGGGGGACTCGCTGTGGGAAGTGCACGGAGGGGCAGAGGATGCTGAACGCTCCAAGGAGAGACAAAGGAGGTAAAGACGTGAGCTTCTTGCCCTGAACAAGTCTGCTCCCAGGGAGAGGAGGCTTCCCAAAGTCCTGCCTGGCTTTGTGGGGAGCAGTTCCAGAGCATCGCAAAGGGACTCCGTGAAACCTTGCAGAGCTGGGGAGAGAAGGTAGCGCCTCTCCCCCGCTTTAACGGCCGCTCTCCAGTCCCCTGGTAGAGCTAGGAAGGGAACCCAGCACCCCAACTTCGCTTGAACGGCCACACCCCAGTCACCTCGCAGAGCTGGGGAGAGAAGGCAGCGCCCCGCCCCCGCAGGGATGGCCGCCCCCCAGTCCCCTCACAGAGCCGAGGAGGGATGATAGCGCCCCTCTCCCACTGGAACTGGAACTCCCCAGTCCCCTTGCAGAGCTGGAGAGGGAAGGCAGCGCCCCGTCCCAGCTGGATCAGCCGCTACACCGTCCCCTTATAGGGCTGAGGACGGAACTTTGTGCCTTGACCCCGCAGGAACGGCCGCTCCCCAGTCCCCTGGCAGAGCTCGGGAGGGAACCCAGCGCCCCACCCCCACAGGAATGAGAGCTGCTCAGTTCCCACATAGAGCTGGGAGGGGAACCCAGCACCCCACCCCCGCAGGAACGGCCGTTCCCCAGTCCCCTCGCAGAGGTGGATAGGTAACCCAGCACCCGCCCCTGGAGGAACGGCCACTCCCCAGTCCCCTCGCAGTGCTGGGGAGGGAACACAACACCCCGCCCCCGCTCGAACGGCCGCTCTCTTGTCTTTTGGCAGAGCTGGGGAGGGAATCGGCCGCTCCCCAGTCCCCTAGCAGAGCTGGGGAGGGAAAGCAGGGCCCTGCCCCCCTCGAACGGCCTCTCCCCAGTCCCCTGGCAGAGGTGGGGAGGGAACCCAAGGCCCTGCTCCCGCTGGAACGGCCGCTCCCCATTCCCCTCGCAGAGCTGGGGAGGGAATCTAGCGCCCCACCCCTGCTGGAGCTGCCGCTTCCTAGTCTGCGCAGAGGCGGGGAGGAAATTCAGCACGCTGCACCAGCAGGAACGGCGGTTCCCCAGTCCCCTGGCAGAGCAGGGGCGGGAAGGCACTGCCCCGCACCCTCTAGACCAGCCACTTCCCAGTCTGCTGGAATAGATGGGAGGGGAACCCAGCGCACCTCCTCCACTGGAACGGAGGCTCCCCAGTCCCCACCCAGAGCCTGAGAGGGAAGGTAGCCCCGACCCCCGCTGGAACGGCCTCTCCCCATTCCCCTTGCAGAGCTGGGGAGGGAAGGTAGCGCCCCGCCCCCACTGGAGCAGCCGCTCCCCAGTGCCCTAGCAAGGATGGCGAGTGAACCCAGCGCCCCTCCCTCGCTGGAAAGGCTGCTCACCAGTCCATTGGCAGAAGAGGGGAGGGAACCCAATGCCCCGCCCCTGCTAGAATGGTCGCTGTCCAGTCCCATCGCAGAGCAGGGAGGTAACCCAGCGCCCTGCCCCCACTGAAATGGATGGTCTCCAGTCCCCTTGCAGAGCTGGGGAGGAAATCCGGTGCCCCGCCCCCACTGGAACAGTCGCTCCCTAGTCCCCTGGCAGAGCTGAGGAGTAAAGGCAGCTCCCCACCCCCGCAGGAACGACCATTCCAAAATCCCCTCGCAGGGCTGGGGAGGGATTCCAGTGCCCCGCCCCCACAGGAACGGCGGCTGCCCAGTCCCCTGGCAGAGCTGGGGAGGGAACCCAGCACCCCACCCCCGTGGGAAAGGCCGTTCCCCAGTTCCCTCTCAGAACTAGGGAGTGTTGGTGTCACTAGGCATAACCCTAGGTAAGTCCGGTGGGTGGAAGGCCACGAATGTCGATGAAGCCCTCCTGTTCTAGGCCAAAGCGAACCAAAGCCCCTCCATGTTGAACTCCGCTCGACCTAGAAAGCTATCAGTTGCAGCACAGGTCAAACCGGTCTGAAGCAGTAGTGATAAGGCCTCCGTGTTGAAGGACAAGATAACTGGCAGAAGGAAAACTTACTAACGAGCTGTCGCAGCCAAGGTTACTTAATGCACCTGCGCTTACCTACAGGGAAAGGAGGGGAGGAAGAAAAAGAATTTAAAAAGGGAAAAGCCGCTTATGTGTGTGTGCAGGATTTGAGATTGTATTCTCCCTTGCGTCTTATTTGAGCTCAAATAAACTTGTGCTTTGCTTCTCCACCCTGGTGTTTTTATTCGAGCTGAGCACACTGGGCCACGAACCGCTGTTGCTTGGCCCCGGGCACTATCTGTACCAGCAACAGGAGGGAAGGCAGCGCCCCATCCCCACTGGAACGGGCACTCCCCAGTTTCCTTGCAGAGCCGGGGAGGGAAGGTAGCACCTCTCCTCTAAACAAAAGGGCGCTCCCCAGTACTCTCGCAGACCTTGGGAGGGAACCCAGCACCCTGCCCCCCTGGAGCGGACTCTCCCCAGTTCCCTCGCAGAGCCAGCGAGGGAACCCAACGACCCGCCTCCATGGCAACGGCCACTCCCCATTCACCTCGCAAAGCTGGGGACGGAAGACAGGGCCCTACCCCCTCCCCAATGGCCATCGGTCAGTTTCCTCGCAGAGCTGGGGACGGAAGGGAGAGCCCAGCCTCGCAGGAACTGTCGCTTCCCAGTCCCCTCGCAGAGCTGGGGAGGGGAGGCAGCGCCCCGCCCCCGCTGGAACGGCTGCTGCCCTGTCCTCTCACAGGCTGGGGAGGGGGGGCAGCGCCCCGCCCCCACTGGAACGGCTGCTGCCCTGTCCTCTCACAGGCTGGGGAGGGGGGGCAGCGCCCCGCCCCCGCTGGAACGGCTGCTGCCCTGTCCTCTCACAGGCTGGGGAGGGCGGGCAGCACCCTGCCCCTGCTGCAACTGCCGCAGCCCAGGCCCCTCTCGCAGCCAGGGAGAGAAGTCAGCGCCCCTCCCCCGTTCGAATAGCCAATCCACAGGCCCCTCCCAGAGCTAGCAAGAGAAGCCAGTATCCCGCCACCACTCGAACTGCCACTGCCCAGGCCCCTTCCAGAGCTGGGGAAGGGAGCCGGCGCCTCACCCCCTCTGGCACCTCCGCTCCCCAGGCCCTTCATGGAGCTAGAGAAGGAACCCAGAGCCCAGCCCCCGCTTGAACTGCCACGCCCCACTCCCCTCCCGGAGCTGAGGAGGGAAGCCAGCGCCCCACCTGTGGTGTTATGAGTATAATATAATATCTCAGTGAAAGGTGATAGGGTCAGAAAGAGTTAATTAACTCACCTCACCGACTGACCTGACCCATGGGTGAACCTTAAGGACTGGTTAGCAAGATATATAAATGAATAAAGCTTTGAAATGCAGTCTGCATTGTTGGACGTAGAAGGGTAGAGGTTTGCTCAGGTCTTGGGATGTCAGCAAACAGGTCTTGTCTATTGCTCTAGTTTTAATTCAAAGATCAAAAAAAGGGAGTATTAGCATTTAAGATCATACTAGAGTGAAATAGTTTTATTGTCTATATGTCTCTTTGAACGTTATGGTAACCTGTATCTCAACTGTTTAATGGATAAATTACTCTGTGCTAATGGCCAGGATGTTTGGGAGAAGGAGTTAAGCCTATTGTTTTCTCAGGCCGAAAGGCTGCGGGAAATGTATAAGAAGCCTGGGATACGATCCTTCTTCATCTCAGATCTGCTTTGGGTTTCAAGATGGGGAAACTTTAAGCCACAAGGATTGAGATCCCCAGTCATTGACTGGAGCCACCCTGAATCTGGAAATTGGACTATAACGTAGGGACTATTTCTAAAAGGACTTTTGGCAATTACAAGCTCACCTCTACTATGTATCTAAATCTCAAGAATTGAATTCAAGTCTGTCTGTATATGGATCTTTTAACCAACACTCTCTCTCTTTTCTTTACTAATACATTTTAGCTTAGTTAATAAGTATTGGCTATAAGCGTGTATTTTGGGTAAGATCTAAGTAGTAATTGGACCTGGGTATGTGGCTGATCCTATGGGATTGGAAGAACCTTTTCTTTTATGTTATGAAGTAAGATTTTCAGGAATCATCATCATATGTTTGACAGGTGTGTCTGGACGGAGGCCTAAGGCTTGGCACTTTAAGGGAACTGCATGGTTTCGACTTCTAAGTGACCAGTGAGGTACTATAGAAGCTCTTTTGTGCTGGTTGGTAAATCTAAGTATTGAACTAACCACCAGCATTTGGGGTTTGTCTGTCCTGTTTTGTTTGCAGTTCACCCTGATTGAGTGACCTCAGCTGGCTCCCACGAGCAGCACCGTCACAGTGGCGTAGACGTGCAAGGATCCACAGAACCAGGTCAATTAGGCTTTGGATCAGAATCCCACGCTATCCAAATTTGAGATTTGGGATTGAGAATTTGGTTGATTAAAGATCAGTGACCAAGAGACAGAAGGCATCAGCAAAAGCAATGAAACTACAAGCCCTGATGGACAGCCTGCAGTTTGAACATGAGCAAAAACTGGCAGAAATTCGAATGAGAGAGAAGCAAGCCTTGGCCCAGCTGGAGGAAGAAGCTGCTGAAAGAAAGGAGGAGGCTGATAAGAGAGAAGAGAAAGCTCGTAAGGGGCGTCTGGAATTACTGGCTGCTGAGGAGAAAGCTCGACAGAGGCAACACAAGCTGGAACAGAAGACTCACAAGATGCAACAAGAAACTGCCAGACTTCAGCTCCAAGTCAAAGAAGCAAGGAAAGAACAGCAGAAACTGTATCCTCTTGAAAATCCAGCTTATAACTATGTTGATATGTGGTATTACTCAGAGCAGTTTTCTGTGTTTAACCAGTTTTGCTATAGTCAGGGAGAGGGGGAGTCTAACCTGGTGGGTAATAGCTGTTTGTCTGTTCAAGAAAGCAGTGTGTCTGGGAATGAAGTTTCTGAAAGTCTGTCTAATGTCTCAGAAGTGAATCTGGGGTTAAGCCATGGCTACACTTACAGTTTTGCAGCGCTGGTAGTTACAGCTGTGTTCATACAGCTGTGTAGGGCCAGCGCTGCAGTGTGGCCACACTGACAGCTACCAGCGCTACAGTGTGGCCACATTTGCAGCACTTGCAGCGCTGTTGGGAGTGGTGCATTGTGGGCAGCTATCCCACAGAACACTTCATCCCATTTTTGCGCTGTGGCTTGTGGGAAGGGGAAGGAAGTGTGCTGGTCTTTCCGCTTCCTGTTCCAACGACCCGTGGTGCTTTGCTACACATTCCGAGCAGTTTGGCGGCATTGTGAGTCTGCAGCACGATTTCTGAGATTTCTGTTACAAATGGAGCCTGAGCTGCTTAGGACCTTGCTGATGAATGTTGCCAGCACATCACGCATGGCAGTGGAGCTATTCCTTCAGCTGCAAAGTGACAGTGAGGAGTCAGACGATGATATTGAAACGGCTGACGCTCAAGACACTCAATTGCTTGTGGCAGTAACAGACGTGCTTAGCACCGTGGAACAGCGCCTTTGGGCTCAGGAAACCAGCACTCAGTGGTGGGATCACATCGTCCTGCAAGCATGGGATGACGAGCAGTGGCTGTAGAACTTTCAGATGAGAAAAGCCACTTTCATGGGACTGTGTGCTGAGCTCACCCCTGCCCTGCAGCGCAGGGACACGAGATTGAGAGCTGCCCTGCCAGTGGAGAAGCGGGTGGCTATTGCAATCTGGAAGCTGGCAACTCCAGACAGCTTTCGATCGGTGGCAAACCAGTTTGGAGTGGGAAAGTCCACCGTTGGAATGGTGCTGATGCAAGTTTGCACAGCCATTAATCGCACCCTGCTAAGAAGAACTGTGACTCTGGGGAACGTGCAAGACATTGTGGATGGCTTTGCACAAATGGGTTTCCCTAACTGTGGAGGGGCAATAGATGGGACGCATATTCCTATTCTGTCCCCACCCCACCTGGCATCAGAGTACGTGAATCGCAAGGGGTATTTCTCCGTGGTTCTGCAAGCGCTTGTGGATCACCGTGGGCGTTTCACTGACATTTACTCAGGATGGCCTGGAAAGGTGCATGATGCACGCATCTTTCGGAACAGTGTCCTGTTCAGGAAGCTGAGGGCCGGGACTTTTTTCCCAGACCGCAAGATCACAGTAGGGGACGTCGAAATGCTCACTGTGATCCTTGGAGACCCCGCTTACCCCTTAATGCCATAGCTCATGAAACCGTATACAGGGAAGCTTGACAGGAGCAAGGACCGGTTCAACTACAGGCTGAGCCAGTGCAGAATGACTGTGGAGTGTGCTTTTGGCCGTTTGAAAGGGCGCTGGAGGTGTCTTTATGGGAAGCTAGATTTGAGGGAAAGCAGCATCTCCGCTATTATATCCGCGTGCTGTACCCTCCATAATATTTGTGAAGGGAAGGGTGAAAGATTCAGTGAGGAATGGACCTCCGAGGTTCGACGCCTAGAGGATGAATTTGCACAGCCAGAGAGCAGGGCTACTAGAGAGGCCCAGGAAAGGGCTTCAAGGATTAGGGATGCCTTAAGGGAGCAATTTGATGCTGAGAGCCAACGGTAATGTTTGGTGCCTTTGCTGTGCTCCTTTCTACCTTGGGGTACAATATTTACCACTTCCTGCAATAATAAAATGTATTGTAAAAGCCATAAAATGCTTTATTCAAAGTACAGTACATAAAAGGCCAGGGGGGTGAGGGTGGTGGACTGTACATTCAGAGGTTTGAATATGTCTTGTTTGGATTACTGTTCAATGTCTGCTGCACTTCAGGATTACTATGCTGAAGGGGCTTATGGAGTCTATATGGGGTACAGATACCAATGTTCTGGCTGTATAGGTCCCTCGGGGGCTTAGGGGGTTTGTGGGGGGCACAGATACCTAAGTTCAGGCTGGAGGGATCTCTGAGTGTCTTAGGTGTTTGGTGGGATGCACAGATACCTACGTCCAGGCTGCAGGGGTCTCGGAGGGGCTTAGGGTCTGTCACGGAGTGTGGGGGAGTCCGGTCCTGCACCCCTCTTCCTGGGACTCACAGTGACTCTCAGCCAGCCAGTAAAATAGAAAGTTTATTGGACAACAGGAGCGAAGGATACAGCAGAGCTTGGAGGCACAATCAGGACCCCACAATCAAGTCCTTCTAGGGGTTCAGGAAACTTAGTTCCCAGTTTGGGAATCCCTGAATTCCAACCACCCAGACCAAAACCGAAACTGAACTAACCCAACTCCCTCCAGCTGGCCATTTCCTGTGTCCAGCTTCCCGGGCAAAGGTGCTGACCCCTCCCCCCGCCTAGCTCAGGTTACAGGCTGAGCACGTGTCCGGTCCTAAAGTCACCCCCTGCTCTCCCATCCCCCACACAAGACAGTCCCTACTCCATCACAGTAATGCACAGAGCATTTCCCTCACAGAGCAACAGTGACACCATGTGGCCACACTGGGTAATGCACAGAGCATTTCCCGCAAGGAGCAACAGTGACACCTTGTGACCACACCAGGTAATGGACAGAGCATTTCCTGCATGGAGCAACAGTGACACCATGTGGCCATGCAGGGAAATGCACAGAGCATTTCCTGGATGGAGCAACAGTGATTCCATGTGGCCACGCAGGGTAACGCACAGAGCATTTCTCTCATAGAGGAACAGTGACAACATGTGGCCATGCAGGGTAATGCACAGAGCATCACGCCTATGTAGAGGCTGTAGAGATCCCTGGGGGGCTTAGGGGTCGTGGGGTGCACAGATAGCTACGTCCAGGCTGGAGACATTCTGGTGGGCATTAGGGGCTTCATGAGGGGCACAAATATCTACGTCAGGGCTGGAGAGATCCCTGGATGGCTTAGGGGGTTGTGGTGAGCATAGATACATACGTCCAGGCTGTAGTGGTCCCTGGGAGTTTAAGGAGTTTGTAAGGATCACAGAAACCTTCGTATGGTCTGGAGGGGTCCCTGGGAGACTTAAGGGTTTGTGGTTGCGCAGATACCTACGTACTGGTTGGAGGGGGCCCTGGGGAGCTTAGGGGGTTTGTGTGGCGTACACATAGCTATAACCAGGCTGGTGGTGGCCCTATGGGTCTTAGAAGGCTGGTGGGGGGCAGAGATACCAATGTAGGGACTGGAGAAGTCCTGGGGAGGGCTTTGGGAGTTCCTGGAAGTCACAAATATCTACGTCCAGGCTGGAGGAGTTCTGGGGGTATTAGGGAGTTGTGCGGGAGCACAGATTCCTATATCGAGGCTGTAGGGGTCCTGGGGTTGCTTTGGGGCATTTTGGGGTACAGATACCTACTTCCATACTGTAGGGGTCGCTGGGAGGATCAGTGGGTTCGTGAGGGTGCACAGATATCTACGTCCGGTCTATAGGGATCCTGGGGGGGGCTTAGGGGTTTGTAAGGGGCACAGATACATTCATCCAGGCAAGAGGGGTCCTAGGGACCTTCGGGGGTTCATGCTGGGCACAGATACCTGCGTCTAGGCTGGAGGGGTTTTGGGGGTCTTAGGAGGGTTGTGTGGGCACAGATACCTATGTCGATGCTGGAGGGGTCCTGTCATGTCTTAGCGGATTCGTGGGGTCAGAGATACCTACATCTAGGCTGGAGGGGTTCCGGGGGGATTAGGTGTGTTTGGGGGGGGAACAGATACCTACATCCTGATGGTAGGTGGCCCTGGGTAGCTTAGGCGGTTTTTGTCGGTCACAGATACAAACATCCATGCTGTAGGGGTCCCGAGGGACTTTGTGGGGCTCTAGGTGTCACAGATACCTACCTACAGTCTGGAAGGTTCCTGTGGGTATTAAGGGGTGTGTGGGGCATACGGATGCCTACATCTGGGCTTGTGGGTTCCCTGGGGGGCTTAGAGGTTTGTAGAGAGCACAGATACCATTATCCAGGCTAGATGTGTCCTGGTGGGATTAGGGGGTTGTGGGGGGCACAGATACCTATGTAAGCAGAAGCATGATGAACTCTACCCTCACATCTGGTGGTGAATTATGGCAAGTGTGGAAAAGGATTTCAGGGTCTGATCATGTTTGCATAGACACACCCACCGTGCGTGACATGGCCACGGCAGCCTGGGATGGTTACTTTGGCAGCTATGGTATCCCCAGTTTATTTGTTGTTGGGGTGTGAGATGTGAAGTGTTGTCACCCTGATTGTGTGGATGAAGAACTGTGAAACAGCTTTGAGACAGGGATTCTCACCATCAGTTGAGTGGCACTCACTAGACAAGGGAGTGGGCTCCTTGGATGAGCCAGAAACACCAATTACATCTTCTTCTCTTTTAACAGTTAAGTAGTAGATCTGGTTGTTGATTTTTTTAATAACTGAAGATCCAGGTTCCTGAGCTGAAGTCATTGAAGTGCTGTGTTAAATAGTGGGGGAGTTTAAAACTATATTGCAGAGCAGCTGATGGAAAAGAGCAGTTTGTGGAACACTTGGAATGGCTTACGGAGTAAAGTAAGCTAAGCAGTTTTTGAAAACAGCTGGAGCAGATCACAGGTTGGCTGGTGGAGCAGAGCAGCTGCTGGACTGAGTTGAGCAGTTTGTGGGAAAAGTAGAAGCAGAATCCCACGGAGAGGCAGGGCAGACAGAAGTGGACCACGTAAGGTGGCCCTTTCTACCCAGGCTGGCAGGGGTGAAAACCCGGCAGATAGACTCTTGAACTCTGGGGCTGCGGGACTGTGGGTGATTATGGGGTTGCTGGAGTCTTGAAATATTTGAGGTATTGTACTTTGGAGTCTTGGGGTGATTTGGGGATTGCTAGATTCTAGAGCCCAGGGAAAAGGACACGGCCTAGTTGAGGTGTTTTCCAAATTTAATGCTATGTTGTTTATCTCACGTTATTAAACATTTTCTGCTATACCCAGATTCTATGATTGCGAGAGGGGAAGTATTGCCTCTTTGAGGCACCTAGGGGTGTGTATGTAAAATTTTCCCATGTCACTGGGTGAGGGCTCGATCTGGTTTGCATTACGTAATAGGGAAGGGACCCCTATGTATTGAACCCAGTCCTTGCTGCTATCAATTCAGCCTGGCAGACGGGTTCCACCTATGTCCAGGCTGAAGGGGTCCCTGGGGGTTTTAGGGGGTTCCTGGGGGGCACAGAGATCTAGGTCCAGGCTGTAGAGGTCTTTGGGAGGCTCCGGGGTTTGGTGGGGGGCTCAGATACCTACGTCCCAGCTGCAGGGGTCCCAGAGGGGCTTAGGGGGTGTCATGGAGTGTGGTGGAATCTGGCCCTGCACCCCTCTTCCAGCGACACACAGTGACTCAGCCAGCCAGTAAAACAGAGGGTTGTTTTGGCCAACAGGAATGAAGGATACAGCAGGGCTTTGGGGCACAACCAGGACCCGTCAGTCGAGTCCTTCTGGGGGTTCAGGAAGCTTAGTTCCCAGTTTGGGATTCTCTGAATTCCAACTACCCAGGTCAAAACCAAAACTGAACTAACTCCCTACAGCAGACCCCTTCCTGTTTCCAGCTTCCCGGGCAAAGGTGCTCACTCTCTCAGCCCTGCCTAGCTCGAGTTACAGGCTTAAGTCCTGTCCCTCACCTTAAGTCACCCCCTGCTCTCCCATCCCCCACACAGACAGTCCCCACTCCATCACAGTAATGCCCAGAGCATTTCCCCCGTGGAGCAACAGTGACACCATGTGGCCACGCAGGGTAATGCACAGAGCATATCCCCGCATGGAGCAACAGTGACACCGTGTGGACACACAGGAAAATGCACAGAGCATTTCCCCCGTGGAGCAACAGTGGCACCGTGTGGCCACGCAGGGTAATACACAGAGCTTTTCCTGCATGGAGCAACAGTGACACCATGTGGTCACACAGGGTAATGCACAGAGCAGTTCCCCGCATGGAGCAACAGTGACACCGTGTGGCAACGCAGGGTAATACACAGAGCATTTCCTGCATGGTGCAACAGTGACACCGTGTGGCCACACAGGGTAATGCACAGAGCATTTCCTGCATGGAGCAACAGTGACACCGTGTGGCCACGCAGGGTAATACACAGAGCATTTCCTGCATGGAGCAACAGTGACACCGTGTGGCCACAGAGGGTAATGCACAGAGCATTTCCTGCATGGAGCAACAGTGACACCGTGTGGCCACACAGGGTAATGCACTGAGCATTTCATCGCATGGAGCAACACTGACACCGTGTGGCCACACAGGGTAATGCACAGAGCATTTCCTGCATGGAGCAACAGTGACACCATGTGGCCACACAGGGTAATGCACAGATCATTTCCCCCGTGGAGCAACAGTGGCACCGTGTGGCCATGCAGGGTCATGCACAGAGCATTTCCTGCATGGAGCAACAGTGACACCATGTGACCACACAGGGTAATGCACAGAGCATTGCACCTACGTGGAGGCTGTAGAGATCTCTCAAGGGCTTACGAGGGTTAGTAGGGTCACAGATACCTACATCCAGTATGGGCGGGACCCTGGGAGAGTTAGGGGGGTTGTGAGGGGCATAGGTACTTGCGTCCAGGCTGTAGAGGTCCTGGTGGGGATTAAAGGCTTCCTGGAGGACAGCAATATCTACGTCCAGGCTGAAGGGGTCCCTGGACGCTTATGGGGTTGTGGTGAGCACAGTGATCCCTGGGGGTATAGGGACTTGGTGAGGGGCACAGATAGCTATGTATGTCCTGGAGGGGTCCCTGGGGGGGGCTTAGTGGTACTGTAGGAGACACAGATACCTACGTCCAGGCTATAGGCATTCTGGGGGGGCTTAGGGCTTTGGGGGGGCACAGATACCTACATCCAGGCTGGAGGGGTCCCGGGGGGCTTAGGTGGTTTGTGGGGTGGGGCACAGATATGTACATCCAGGCTGGAGAGGTTCCGGAGAGGATTAAGGGTTTTTGCGGATGGCAGAGATACCTATCTCCATACTCTAGGGATCCCGGGGGGCTTAGGGTTTTTTGGGAGGCACAGACGGGGCGCTGCCTTCATTCCCAGCTCTGCAAGGGGTCTGGGGAGCGGCCGTTCCTGCGGGGGCGGGGTGCTAGGTCCCCTCCCCACCTTAGTGAGGGGTCTGGGGAGAGGCCATTGCAGTGGGGATGGGGCACTGCCTTCCCTCCCCAGCTCTGCGAGGGGACTTTGGAGTGGCTGTTCCTGAGGGGGAGGGGCGCTGTGTTCCCTGCCCCGCTCTGCTAGGAGACTGGGGAGCGGCCGATCAATCGGGGGCGGGGCAATGGGTTCCCTCCCCAGCTCTGCCAGCGGACTGGGAAGCGGCCGTTCCTGTGGGGGCAGGGTGCTTCCATCCCTTCCTAGCTCTGTGAGGGGACTGGGGAGCGGCCATTTATTTGGGGGCGGGGCGCTGGATTACCTCCTCATCTCTGCGATGGGACTGGGGAGCGACCGTTACAGCGGGGGAAGGGCACTGCCTTCTTTCCCCAGCTCTACCAGGGGACTTCGCACTAGCAGTCCAAGCGGGGGCGGGGCGCTGGTTTCCCTCTCTGGCTCTGCGAGGGGCTGGGGAGCAGCCATTCAAGTGGGGGCAGGGCTCTGTGTTCCTTCCCCAGCTCTGTGAGGGGACTGGGCACTGGGTTCCATCACAGGCTCTGTGAGGGGACTCGGGAGCGGCCGTTCCTGCAGGGGGCGGGGCGCTGCCTTCCCTCCCCAGCTCTGCGAGGGCACTGGGGAGCGGCCATTCCTGCAAGGGCAGGGAGCTGTGTTCCGTTCCCAGCTCTGCGAGGGGACTGGGGAGTGGCCGTTCCTGCAGGGGCAGGGCGCTGTCTTCCCTCCCAGCTCTGCGAGGGGACTGGGGAGTGGCCGTTCCAGCGGGGGTGAGGTGCTGCCTTCCCTCCCCAGCTCTGTCAGGAGACTGGGGAGTGGCCGTTCCAGCGGGGGCGAGGTGCTGCCTTCCCTTCCCAGGTTTGACGGTGCTGCCCGTGGGAGCCAGCTGAGGTCACTCAATCAGGGTGAACTGCATACAAAACAGGGCAGCCAAATCCCAAACACTGGTGGTTATTCCAATAAGATTTACCAAGGCAGCACAAAACAGCTTCTATAGTACCTCACTGGTTACTTAGAAGTCCAAACCATGCAGTTTCCTTAAAGTGCCCAGCCTCAGGCCTCCGTCCAGACACACCTATCAGATATGATGATGATTCCTGAAAATCTTACTTCATCATATAAAAGAAAAGGTTCTTCCAATCCCAAAGGATCAACCACAAACCCAGGTTCAATTATAACTCAGAGCTTACCCACAATACACGCTATAGCCAAATCTTGTTAACTAAGCTAAAATGTATTGGAGAAGAAAAGAAAGAGAGTGTTGGTTAAAAGATTAATAAACATACAGACTTGAATTCAATTTTTGAGGTTCAGATACATAGTAGAGGTGAGCTTGTAGTAGCCAAAAGTCCTTTTAGAAATAGTCCATAGGTTATAGTCCAATGTCCATACTCAGGGTGGCTCCAGTCAATGACTGGGGATCTCATTCCTTGTGGCTTAAGGTTTCCCCTTCTTGAAACCCAAAGCAGATTTGAGATGAAGAAGGATCGTGTCCCAGGCTTCTTATACATTTCTTGCAGCCTTTCCGCCTTAGAAAACAATAGGCTTAACTCCTTCTCCCAAACATCTTGGCAATCATCACAGAATAATTTATCCATTAAACAGTTCAGTTACAGCTTACCATGACCTTCAAAGAGACATATAGACAATAATACTATTTCACTCAAGTATCATCTTAAATGCTAATATTCCTTTTTTGATCTTTAAATTAAAACTATAGCAATAGACAAGACTTGTTTGCTTACATCACAAGATCTGAGGAAACACCTCCCCTTCTACCTCTAACAATGCAGACTTGCATTTCAAAGCTCTATTCATTTACATATCTTGCTATCCAGTTCTTAAGGTTCATTCATGGGTCAGGTCAGTTGGTGAGATGAGTTAATTAACTCTTTCTGGCCCTGTCTCCTTTCAATGAGATATTATATTATACTCATAACATCACACCAGGTCTGCGAGGGGACTGGAAAGTGACCATTCCTGCTGGTGCGGGGCACTGGGTTCCCTTCCCAGCTTTGCGAGGGGACTGGGGAGCGGCGGTGCCAGCGGGGGCGGGGCGCTGCCTTCCCTCCCCAGCTATGCAACGGGAATGGGGAGCGGCCATTCCTCCGGGTACAGAGCACTTCCTTCCATAGCCAGCTCTGCCAGGGAGTTGGGGAGCAGCCGTTCCTGTGGGGGTGTGGTGCTGGGTTCCCTCCCCAGCTCTACGAGGGAACTGGGCAGCTGTCGTTCCTCTGGATGTGGGGCACTGGGTTCCCTCCCCAGCTCTGCGAAGGGACAGGGAAGCGGCCATTTCTGCAGGGGTGGGGCTCTGTTTCCCTCCCCAGCTCTGCCAGGGGACTGGGGAGTGGCCGTTCCTTCGGGATTGGGGCGCTGCCTCCCCTTGGCAGCTGTGCGAGGGGACTGGGGAGTGGCCGTTCCTGCGGGGATGGGGAGCTCGGTTCCTTTCCCAGCTCTGCAAGGCCACTGGGGAGCGGTCGTTCCTGTGGGGGTGCGGCACTTCCTTCCCTCCCCAGCTCTGCCAGGGGACTGGGGAGCAGCTGTTCGGGGGGGGGAGGGCTCTGCCTTCCCTCCCCAGCTATGCCAGGGGACTGGGGAGCAGCCATTCCAGCGGGGGTGGGGCTTTAGGTTCCCTCCCTGGCTCTGCAAGGGGATTGACGAGTGGCCGTTCCAGTGTGGTCGGGGCGCTTCCTTCCCTCCCCAGCTGTGCAGTGGGACTGGGGAGTGGCCATTCCTGCGAGGGCAAGGCACTGATTTCTCTCCCCAGCTCTGCGAGGGGACTGCGGTGAGGCCGTTCCTGCGGGGGCGGGTAGCTGCCTTCCCTCCCCACCTCTGCGATGGGACTTGGAAGCTGCCATTCCAGCAGGGGCGGGGCACTGCCATCCCTCCCTAGCTCTGCGAGGGGAGTGGGAAGCAGCCATTCCAGCGGGGGCGGGGCGCTGTGTTCCCTCCCCAGCTCTGCCAGGGGACTGAGGAGCCACCGACTATGCGGGGGCGGGGCGCTGGGTTCCCTCCCTGGGTCTGCAAGGGCACTGGGGAGCGGCCGTTCCTGAGGGTGCTGCGCGTTGGGTTCCCTCCCCGGCTCTGAGAGGGGACTGGGGATAGGCCGTACCAGGGACGGTGGGGAGCTGCCTCCCCTCCCCAGATCTGCGAGGGGACTAGGGTGTGACCGTTCCTGTGGGGGCGGTTTCCTGCCCTTCCTTCCCAGTTTTGAGATGAAACTAGGGAGCAGCCATTCCGGTGGGGGCGGGGCGCTGCCTTCTTCCCCAGCTCTGCGAGGGGACTAGAGAGCGGCCGTTCCTGCGGGGGCCAGGTGCTGGGTTCCCCTCCCAGCTCTGGGAAGGGACTGGGCAGCGGTCGTTCCTGCGGTGGTGGGGCGCTATGTTCCCTTCCCAGCTGTGCAATGGGAATGGGGAGCAGCTGTTCCAGCAGGGGCGGGGCGCCACCTTCTCTCCCCAGCTCTGTGAAGGAACTAGGAAGCGGCCATCCCTGCGGAGACGGGGCACTGCCTTCCCTCCCCGGCTCTGCGAGGGGACTGGTGAGCGGCCGGTGAAGCGGGGGTGGGGCTGTGCCTTAACTCCCCAGCTCTGCCAGGAGAGTTGTGGGTGGGGCACTGGGTGGGGCACTGGGTTCCCTTCCCAGCTCTGGGAGGGCACTGCGGAGTGGCCGTTCCAGCGGGGGCGGGGGGCTGCCTTCCCTCTCCAGCTTTTGCAGGGAACTGGGGAGTGGCCATTCCTGCGGGGCCGGAGCACTGGTTTCCCTCCCCAGCTCTGCGAGGGGACTGGGGAGCAGCCATTCCTGCGGCAGCAGGGTGCTGGGTTCCCCTCCCAGCTCTGTGAGGGGACTGGGTGTCACAGAATGTGGGGGAGTCCGGTCCTGCACCCCTCTTCCTGGGACTCACAGTGACTCTCAGCCAGCCAGTAGCGAAATAAGATGCGATGGAATGGATAAGACGGAGTCCGTCTGGGCAAAAATCACGCTGGGTAAAAAAGCAACTAGAGCTTCCCCTGAGATAGTGCTTGGGGTGTGCTACAGACCGCCGGGATCGGATTGGGATATGGATAGAGACCTCTTTAATGTCTTTAATGAAGTAAACACCAAGGGGAAATGTGTGATTATGGGGGACTTCAACTTCCCGGACATAGACTGGAGGACGAGTACTTGCACGAATAATAGGGGTCGGATTTTTCTGGATGTGATAGCGGATGGATTTCTTCATCAAGTAGTTGAAGCACCTACGAGAGGGGATGCCATTCTAGACTTGGTGTTGGTGAGCAGTGAGGACCTCGTAGAAGAAATGGTGGTAGGGGACAACCTTGGTTCGAGTGATCATGAGCTGATTCAGTTCAAACTAGATGGAAGGATAAACAAATGTAGATCTGCGATTAGGGTTTTTGACTTCTCGAGGGCTAATTTTAAAGAGTTAAGGAAATTAGTTAGGGAAGTGGATTGGACGGAGGAATTAGTGGATTTAAATGTGGAGGAGGCCTGGAATTACTTTAAGTCGCAGCTGCGGAGACTGTCGGAAGCCTGCATCCCGAGAAAGGGGAAAAGAACCATGGGCAGGAGTTGCAGGCCAAACTGGATGAGCAAGCAACTCAGAGAGGGGATTAGACAAAAGCAGAAAGCTTACAGGGAGTGGAAGGAAGGCAGGATCAGTAAAGAAAGCTACCTTGCTGAGGTCAGAACATGTAGGGATAAAGTGAGGAAGGCTAAAAGCCGCATTGAACTGGAACTTGCAAAGGGAATCAAAACCAATAGTAAAAGGTTCTACAGCCACATAAATAAGAAGAAAACAAAGAAAGAAGAAGTGGGGCCGCTATACACTGAGGATGGAATGGAGGTTAAGGATAACCTAGGCATGGCCCAACATCTAAACAAGTACTTTGCCTCGGTTTTTAATAAGACTAGTGAGGAACCTTGCGATGATGGAGGGATGATAAACGGGAATGTGGATGTGGAAGTGGATATTACTGCAACTGAGGTAGAGGCCGTACTTGAACAGCTTGATGGGTCGAAGTCGGAGGGCCCGGACAATCTCCACCCGAGGATATTAAAGGAACTGGCGCGTGAAATTGCGAGCCCGTTAGCAAGAATTTTTAAGCAATCGATAATCTCGGGTGTTGTGCCGTATGACTGGAGGATTGCTAATGTAGTTCCTATTTTTAAGAAAGGGAAAAAGAGTGATCCGGGTAATTATAGGCCTGTTAGCTTGACGTCTGTAGTATGTAAGGTCTTGGAAAAAATTTTAAGGGAGAAAGTAGTCAAGGACATAGAGGTCAATGGTAATTGAGACGAACTGCAACACGGATTTACTCAAGGTAGATCGTGCCAAACCAATCTGATCTCCTTCTTTGAGAAGGTGACGGATTACTTAGATAAAGGAAATGCGGTAGATATAATTTACCTAGATTTCAGTAAGGCGTTCGACACGGTTCCGCACGGGGAGCTGTTAGTTAAATTGGAAAAGCTGGGAGTGAATATGAAAGTTGTAAGGTGGATAAGGAACTGGTTAAAGGGGAGACTCCAGAGGGTCGTATTGAAAGGTGAACTGTCGGACTGGAAGGAGGTCACCAGTGGAGTCCCTCAAGGATCGGTCTTGGGACCGATCTTATTTAACCTTTTTATTACTGACCTTGGCACAAAGAGCGGGAATGTGCTAATAAAGTTCGCGGATGACACGAAGCTGGGGGGTATTGCTAACACTGAGAAGGACAGGGATACTATTCAAGAAGATCTGAACCACCTTGTAAACTGGAGTAATAGAAATAGGATGAAATACAATAGTGAAAAGTGCAAGGTCATGCATTTAGGAATTAATAATAAGAATTTTGGATATACGTTGGGGGCGCATCAGTTGGAAGCGACGGAGGAAGAGAAGGACCTTGGGGTACTGGTTGATAGCAGGATGACTATGAGTCGCCAATGTGATACGGCTGTTAAAAAAGCAAATGCGATTTTGGGATGCATCAGGCGGGGTATTTCCTGCAAGGATAAGGAGGTGTTAGTACCGTTGTATACGGCGTTGGTGAGACCCCATCTGGAATACTGTGTGCAGTTCTGGTGTCCCATGTTCAAGAAGGATGAATTCAAACTGGAACAGGTTCAGAGACGGGCTACGAGGATGATCCGAGGAATGGAAAAACTGCCTTATGAAAGGAGACTCAAAGAGCTTGGCTTGTTTAGCCTGGCCAAAAGAAGGCTGAGGGGGGATATGCTCGCCCTATATAAATATATCAAGGGGGACAACGTTAGGGAGGGAGAGGAATTATTTAAGTTTAGTACTAATGTAGCCACGAGGACGAATGGGTATAAACTGGATATTAGGAAGTTTAGACTTGAAATTAGACGAAGGTTTCTGACCATTAGGGGAGTGAAGTTCTGGAATAGCCTTCCGAGGGAAGTAGTAGGGGCAAAAGACTTTCCTGGCTTTAAGACAAAGCTTGATAAGTATATGGAGGGGATGTTATGATAGGATCGTCAATTTGGGCAATTGATCTTGAATTACCACCAGACAGGTCTGCTCAATGGTCTGCGGGGAGATGTTGCATGCGATGGGTACTGAGTTGCTGCGGAGAACTCCTTCTTGGGTGCTGGCTGGTGACTCTTGCCCACATGCTCAGGGTTTAGCTGATCGCCATATTTGGGGTCGGGAAGGAATTTTCCTCCAGGGCGGATTGGCAGGTGCCCTGGAGGTTTTTCGCCTTCCCCTGCAGCGTGGGGCACGGGTCGCTTGCTGGTGGTGTCTCTGCAGCTTGAGGTCTTCAAACCATTTTTGAGGATTTCAATAACTCGGTCCTGGGATAGGGGTTGTATAAAATTGGATGGGTGGGGTTCTGTGGCCTGCCTTGTGCAGGAGGTCAGACTAGATGATCAGATTGGTCCCTTCTGACCTATGAGTCTATGAGTCTATGAGTCTATGAGTAAAACAGAAGGTTTATTGGACAACAGGAATGCAGGTTACAGCAGAGCTTTCAGCGCAGTCAGGACCCCTCAATCGAGTCCTTCTGGAGTTTCAGGGTGCTTGGGTCCAGCATAGGATCCCCTGAATTCCCCTCACCTAGCCCAAAACTGAACTGCCCCTCCTCCGGCCGGCAGATTGCTTTGTCCAACTTCCCAGGAAAAGGTGCTAACTCCCTCCCCCCTACCTGGTAAGGTTACAGGGTTAAAGATCCGCTCCCTCACCTGAAGACATCCCCGACTCTCCCATCCCCCACACAGACAGCCCCTACTCCATCACACTGGGCAGCTGTCATTCCTCCGGTGGTGGGGCGCTGGGTTCCCTTCCCAGCTCTGCGATGGGACTGGGGAGTGACCAGTCCAGCGGGGGTAAGGAGCTGCCTTCCCTACCCAACTCTACCTGGGGACTGGGCAGTGGCAGTTCCAGCAGGGGCGGGGCGCTGGGATCCATCCCCGGCCCTGCGAGGGGACTGGGGAGCAGCCGTTCCAGCGGGGGCGGGGCCCTAGGTTCCCTCCAAGCTCTGCGAGGGGAGTGAGGAGCGACCATTTCTGCAGGGGTGTTGGTGTCACTAGGCATAACCCTAGGTAACTCGGCAGGGTGGTAGACCACAAGTGTCAATGAAGCCCTCCTGTTGTAGACCTCAATGAACCAATGTTCCTCCATGTTTAACACTTTGTGTAACCTAGTGTAACCTAATATGTTAAGAGCTGTAAAATGTACTGTCAGCAGTTACTTTTCTGATTGTAACAGCCAGTTCCCTGCTGTAACACACTGGAGCTGAATTGAAGCAAGTTTCAAGGTCACTTTTAGATACAGTATCCATGTCTCAGCAGCGGAGAGCGGGGAGGAAGGGGGAAGACAAAGGATTGAGCTGGATGGGACAGGATGGGGGAGTGAGAGATCAGCTAGTCAGCAAGAAATAGTTCTCAGAAAGCAACTGGGATATAAAGGGAGGAAGCCGCTTGTGTAGGGGGCTGGATCTGAGGCATGTCAAGTCTCCCAGCACCGCTTTGAGAGCTCAAATAAACTTTGTTTGCTTCTCCACCCTGGTGTGTGTTCATTGGCGCTAAGCACTCCAGGCACAAACCACTGCTGCTTGCCTCGGGCACCCTCTGTGCCTGCAACAGGGGTAGGGCGCTCTGTCCCTCCCCAGCTCTGCCAGGGGATTGGGGAGCGACCGTTCAAGTGGGCCGGGGTGCTGCCTTCCCTCCCCAGCTCTGCCAGGGGACTGGGGAGCGGCCGTTCCTGCTGGGGCTGGGCGCTGCCTCCCTCCGTAGCTCTTCCAGGGGACTGTGGGGCCGCCATTCCAGAGGGGTGGGTGGGCTGCTTTCCCACTCGAGTTCTGAGAGGGGACTGGGGGTGGCCGTTCCTGCAGGGGCGGGGCGCTGTGTTCCCTCTCCAGCTCTGTGAGGGCACTGGGGAGCGGCCATTCCTGCGGGGGTGGGGCGCTGTGTTCCCTCCCCAGTACTGCGATGGGACTGGGAAGCAGTCGTTCCTGCAGGGGCGGGGCGCTGTGTTCCCTCCACAGTTGTGCGAAGGGACTGGGGAGCGGCTGTTCCTTCGGGGGCGGGAGCTCCCTTCCTTCCCCAGCTGTGTGAGGGGAATGGGGAGCGGACATTCGTGTGGGGGCGGGCTATGCCATCCCTCACCAGCTCTGTTAGGGCACTGGGGAGCGGCCGTTCCTGCAGGGGCGGGGCGCTGTGTTCCCTCCCCAGTACTGCGATGGGACTGGGAAGCAGCCGTTCCTGCAGGGGCGGGGCGCTGTGTTCCCTCCACAGTCATGCAAAAGGACTGGGGATCGGCTGTTCCTTCGGAGGCGGGAGCTCCCTTTCTTCCCCAGCTGTGCGAGGGGAATGGGGAGCGGACATTCGTGTGGGGGCGGGTTATACCATCCCTCACCAGCTCTGCGAGGGGACTGGGGAGCGGCTGTTCCTGCGGGGGCGGGGCGTTCCCTTCCCTCCCCAGCTGTGCGAGGGGATGGAGGAGCTGCTGAGTATGGACATTGGACTATAATCTATGGACTATTTCTAAAAGGAATTTTGCTACTACAGGCTCACCTCTACTATGTATCTGAACCTCAAAAATTGAATTCAAGTCTGTATGTGTATTAATCTTTTAACCAACACTCTCTTTCTTTTCTTTTCTAATACATTTTAGCTTAGTTAACAAGATTTGGCTATAGCGTGTATTGTGGGTAAGCTCTGAGTTATAATTGAACCTGGGTTTGTGGTTGATCCTTTGGGATTGGAAGAACCTTTTCTTTTATATGATGAAGTAAGATTTTCAGGAATCATCATCATATCTGATAGGTGTGTCTGGACGGAGGCCTGAGGCTGGGCACTTTAAGGAAACTGCATGGTTTGGACTTCTAAGTAACCAGTGAGGTACTATAGAAGCTGTTTTGGGCTGGCTTGGTAAATCTAAGTATTGGAATAATCACCAGCATTTGGGGTTTGTCTGCCCCTTTTTGTTTGCAGTTCACCCTGATTGAGTGACATCAGCTGGCTCCCACGGGCAGCACCGTCACAGTGGCGTAGTCGTGCTAGTATCCGTAGAACCAGGTCAATTAAGCTTTGAGTCAGAACCCGACGCTATCCAAATTGGAATTTTGGTATTGAGAGATTGGTTGGTTAAAGAGCAGTTGCAATGGGTGAGCAAAGAGCATATGAGGGTCTTGACAGAAGAGCCCTGGAGGATTTGTGTTCAGAAAAGGGGATAAGCTTTAGAAAGATGCTACAAATCAAGAACTGAGATATCTGTTAACGGCCAGTGATCAGGAGGCAGGAGCACAGCCCTTACCTGACACTACAGAAACTGCAGAAGCAATTCGAATAAAAAAGGCAGCAGATAAACTGCAACTGGAGCATAAACAGAAACTAGCAGATCTTCGATTGCTGGAAAGGCAAAAAATAGCTGAATTAGAAAGAGAAGCTGCTGAGAGAAAGAAAGAGGCTGATGAAAGAGAAGAAACAGCTCGTAAGGGGCGTCTGGAATTCCTGGCTTCAGAGGAGAGAGTTCGAAAGATGGAACAGGAAACGTCCAAACTTAGGCTTCAAGTAATAGAGGAGCGGAGAAAGTCATCGCCACCTGGTACTCCACTTACCCACCGCCATGAGAAGACCTGGGAAAGAATATGTTCCATCTACAATGATACTGAAGATATAGAGGAGTTTTTGTGTACCTTTGAACGCCTCTGCCATCTGTACCAGATCCCCGATGATCAGCGAATGCCTGTCCTGCTGACCAGACTGACTGGAAAAGCCAGGGAGGTATTTAATGATTTGGGGGAACAAGAAGCCTTGGGTTATGGGCGGTTTAAAGATTCTGTGTTAAGGTGGTTCAAGGTTACTCCTGATTCTTACAGAGTTAAGTTTAGAAAGTTTAAGATGTCTAATGATTGTACTTTTGTAGAATGTGCTCATAAGCTGATGGGTTTTGTTAAAAAGTGGGTGATGGGAGCAAAGGTACATGGGAGTTTTGAAAAGCTGCTGAATTCAATAACTTTGGAACAGTTCTTAAACATTGTGCCTGACCATGTGAGAGCAGCTGTGTGTGATAGGGACCCTGAGTCAGTCCTATGGGCTGCAGAGATTGTGGATGCCCATACCCAAAACAGGGCTCAAGAAGGCTATAAACCCCAGCGGAAAACTAGCCACCATTCTCCCCAGTTCAAGAGGAGGCAAGGATTTAAAGGTATACCTGGCCCCAACTCTTATAAGGTGGCTCATGGGGGCCCACAGGGTAGGAACTCTCACTCCGAAAATAAACCAGTTAAATGCTATCACTGTGGTATGCTTGGCCACATAAGACCAGATTGCCAGACCCTAAAGGGAAGCCCAAAAACAGCAACTCCGAGAGCCACAGTAAATGCCAGCTCCATTACCCTGAGCACCCAGGCTGAACCGAGCCACAACAGCGCCACCTTAAGTCCAGGTGCAAGCGGAGCAGTGGCTAATGCCAACGCCCTCGTCTCCGATGCTCTGGGAGGAGGTGATGAGCTCACCAGTTATGTCAGAACTGAGGCTTGCAAGGAAGTGAGAGGTTGTCATAAACAGATAAGTAAGAGTTAATAGAACAGAAGTACTTCATATCTCTTTTGCCTGGAAAGGGTTAACAAGATCAGTGAGCCTGGCTGTCACCTGACCAGAAGACCAATCAGGGGACAGGATACTTTCAAATCCTGAGGGAGGGAAGTTTTTGTGTGTGCTGTTAGTTGTTGGTTGTTGTTCTCTCTGGGTTCTGAAAGTGACCAGACGTTCAACCAGGTTTCTCTCCAATATTCCTGATACAGTCTCTTATATGTCCAGAATAGCAAGTACTAGGTGATAAGGTGAGTTAGGCTTATGGTTGTTTTCTTTATTTACAAATGTGTATTTGGCTGGGCGGAGTTCAAATTTGTATTTTGCTGAAAGGATTTTAATTTGTACTTGTTTCCTTAGGCTGGGAGGGTATTCCCAGTGTCTATAGCTGAAAGACCTGTACCTATTCCATTTTAAATTTACAAAGATAATTTTTACTGTTTATCTCTCTTTAATTAAAAGCTTTTCTTGTTGAAGAACCTGATTGTTTTTTTATTCTGGTGGGAGACCCCAGGGGACTGGGTCTGGATCCACCAGGGAATTGGTGGGGAGAAAGGAGGGAAGGGGGAGAGAAAGGTTAATTTTCTCTCTGTGTTAGGATTACTTTCTCTCTCAGGGAGAGTCTGGGAGGGGGAGAGAGAAGGAGGGGGAAAGGTGAATTTTCCTCTCTATTTTAAGATTCAAGGAGTTTGAATCACACAGTGATCTTCCAGGGTAACCCAGGGAGGGGAAGCCTGGGAGAGGCAATGGTGAGGGAAAGGGTTTACTTTCCTTGTGATAAGATCCAGAAGGTCTGGGTCTTGGGGGTCCCCGGGCAAGGTTTTGGGGGGACCAGAGTGTACCAGGCACTGGAATTCCTGGTTGGTGGCAGCGCTACAGGTTCTAAGCTGGTAATTGAGCTTAGAGGAATTCATGCTGGTACCCCATCTTTTGGACGCTAAGGTTCAGAGTGGGGATTTATACCATGACAGAGGTTTATTAAGAATGTCTGAGGTTGGGCACTTGAAGAAAACTGCATGGTTTGAAATTCTAAGTAACCATTGATGTACTATAGAAGCTGTTTTGTGCTGCCTTGGTAAATCTTATTGGAATAACCACCAGTGTTTGGGATTTGGCTGCCCTGTTTTGTATGCAGTTCACCCTGATTGAGTGACCTCAGCTGGCTCCCACGGGCAGCACCGCCAAACCTGGGAAGGGAAGGCAGCACCTCGCCCCCGCTGGAACGGCCACTCCCCAGTCTCCTGACAGAGCTGGGGAGGGAAGGCAGCACCTCACCCCCGCTGGAACGGCCACTCCCCAGTCTCCTGACAGAGCTGGGGAGGGAAGGCAGCGCCCTGCCCCCTCAGGAACGGCCACTCCCCAGTCCCCTCGCAGAGCTGGGAACGGAACACAGCTCCCTGCCCTTGCAGGAATGGCCGCTCCCCAGTGCCCTCGCAGAGCTGGGGAGGGAAGGCAGCGCCCCGCCCCCGCAGGAACGGCTGGTCCCGAGTCCCCTCACAGAGCCTGTGATGGAACCCAGTGCCCAGTCCCCTCACAGAGCTCGGGAAGGAACAGAGAGCCCTGCCCCCACTTGAATGGCCGCTCCTCAGCCCCTCGCAGAGCCAGAGAGGGAAACCAGCGCCCCGCCCCCGCTTGGACTGCTAGTGCGAAGTCCCCTGGTAGAGCTGGGGAAAGAAGGCAGTGCCCTTCCCCCGCTGTAACGGTCGCTCCCCAGTCCCATCGCAGAGATGGGGAGGGAATCCAGCGCCCCGCCCCCAAATAAATGGCCGCTCCCCAGTCCCCTCACAGAGCTAGGAAGGGATGGAAGCACCCTGCCCTCACAGGAACGGCCCCTTCCAAGTCCACTGGCAGAGCTGGGGAGGGAACCCATTGCCCTGCCCCCGATTGATCGACCGCTCCCCAGTCTCCTAGCAGAGCGGGGCAGGGAACACAGCGCCCCTCCCCCTCAGGAACAGCCACTCCAAAGTCCCCTCGCAGAGCTGGGGAGGGAAGGCAGTGCCCCACCCCCACTGCAATGGCCTCTCCCCAGACCCCTCACTAAGGTGGGGAGGGGACCCAGCACCCCGCCCCCGCAGGAACGGCCGCTCCCCAGACCCCTTGCAGAGCTGGGAATGAAGGCAGCGCTCCGTCTGTGCCTCCCAAAAAACCCTAAGCCCCCCAGGACCCCTAGAGTATGGAGATAGGTATCTCTGCCATCCGCAAAAACCCTTAATCCTCTCTGGAACCTCTCCAGCCTGGATGTACATATCTGTGCCCCTCCCCACAAACCACCTAAGCCCCCCGGGACCCCTCCAGCCTGGATGTAGGTATCTGTGCCCCCCCAAAGCCCTAAGCCCCCCCAGAATGCCTATAGTCTGGACGTAGTTATCTGTGTCTCCTACAGTACCACTAAGCCCCCTCCCAGGGACCCCTCCAGGACATACATAGGTATCTGTGCCCCTCACCAAGTCCCTATATCCCCAGGGATCACTGTGCTCACCACAACCCCCATAAGCGTCCAGGGACCCCTTTAGCCTGGATGTAGATATTGCTGTCCTCCAGGAAGCCTTTAATCCCCACCAGGACCTCTATAGCCTGCAGGCAAGTACCTATGCCCCTCACAACCCCCCTAACTCTCCCAGGGTCCCGCCCATACTGGATGTAGATATCTGTGACCCTACGAACCCCCGTAAGCCCTCGAGGGATCTCTACAGCCTCCACGTAGGTGCGATGCTCTGTGCATTACCCTGTGTGGTCATATGGTGTCACTGTTGCTCCATGCAGGAAATGCTCTGTGCATTACCCTGTGTGGCCACACGGTGTCACTGTTGCTCCATGCGGGGAAATGCTCTGTGCATTACCCTGTGTGGCCACACAGTGTCACTGTTGCTCCATGCAGGAAATGCTCTGTGTATTACCCTGCGTGGCCACACGGTGTCACTCTTGCTCCATACAAGAAATGCTCTGTGCATTACCCTGTGTGGCCACACGGTGTCACTGTTGCTCCATGCAGGAAATGCTCTGTGTATTACCCTGTGTGGCCACACGGTGTCACTGTTGCTCCATGCAGGAAATGCTCTGTGCATTACCCTGTGTGGCCACATGGTGTCACTGTTGCTCCATGCGCGGAAATGCTCTGTGCATTACCCTGCGTGACCACATGGTGTCACTGTTGCTCCATGCAGGAAATGCTCTGTGTATTACCCTGCGTGACCACACGGTGCCACTGTTGCTCCATGCGGGGAAATGCTCTGTGCATTACCCTGCATGGCCACATGGTGTCACCGTTGCTTCACGGGGGAAATGCTCTGGGCATTACCCTGCATGGCCACACAATGTCACTGTTGCTCCATGCGCAAAATGCTCTGGGCATTACTGTGATGGAGTGGGGACTGTCTGTGTGGGGGATGGGAGAGCAGGGGGTGACTTTAGGTGAGGGACAGGACCTAATCCTGTAACTCGAGCTAGGCAGGGCTGAGAGAGCGAGCACCTTTGCCCGGGAAGCTGGACACAGGAAGGGGTCGGCTGGAGGGAGTTAGTTCAGTTTTGGTTTGGAGCTGGGTAGTTGGAATTCAGAGAATCCCAAACTGGGAACTAAGCTTCCTGAACCCCCAGAAGGACTCGACTGACGGGTCGTGGTTGTGCCCCAAAGCCCTGCTGTATCCTTCATTCCTGTTGGCCAAAACAACCCTCTGTTTTACTGGCTGGCTGAGTCACTGTGTGTTCCTGGAAGAGGGGTGCAGAGCCAGATTCCACCACACTCCATGACACCCCCTAAGCCCCTCTGGGACCCCTGCAGCTGGGACGTAGGTATCTGAGCCCCCCACCAAACCCCTGAGCCTCCCAGGGACCCCTACAGCCTGGACCTAAATCTCTGTGCCCCCAGGAACCCCCTAAAACCCCCAGGGACCCCTTCAGCCTGGAGATAGGTGGAACCCGTCTGCCAGGCTGAATTGATAGCAGCAAGGACTGCGTTCAATACATAGGGGTCCCTTCCCTATTACGTAATGCAAACCAGATCGAGCCCTCACCCAGTGACATGGGAAAATTTTACATACACACCCCTAGGTGCCTCAAAGAGGCAATACTTCCCCTCTCGCAATCATAGAATCTGGGTATAGCAGAAAATGTTTAATAACGTGAGATAAACAACATAGCATTAAATTTGGAAAACAAATCAAATAGGCCGTGTCCTTTTCCCTGGGCTCTAGAATCTAGCAATCCCCAAATCACCCCAAGACTCCAAAGTACAATACCTCAAATATTTCAGGACTCCAGCAACCCCATAATCACCCACAGTCCCGCAGCCCCAGAGTTCAAGAGTCTATCTGCCGGGTTTTCCCCCCTGCCAGCCTGGGTAGAAAGGGCCACCTTACGTGGTCCACTGCTGTTTGCCCTGCCTCTCCGTGGGATTCTGCTTCTACCTTTCCCACAAACTGCTCAACTCAGTCCACCAGCTGCTCTGCTCCACCAGCCAACCTGTGATCTGCTCCAGCTGTCTCCAAAAACTGCTTAGCTTACTTCACTCCGTGAGCCATTCCAAGTGTTGCACAAACTGCGCTTTTCCATCACCTGCTCTGCAATACACTTTCAAATTCCCCCCACTATTTAACACAGCACTTTAGTGACTTCAGCTCACGAACCTAGATCTTCAGTTATTAAAAAATTCAACAACCAGCTCTACTATTTAACTGTTAAAAGAGAAGAAAATGTAATTGGTGTTTCTGGCTCATTCAAGGAGCCCACTCCCTTGTCTAGTGAGTGCCACTCAACTGATGGTGAGAATCCCTGTCTCAAAGCTGTTTCACAGTTCCTCATCCACACAATCAGGGTGACAACACTTCACATCTCACACCCCAACAACAAATAAACTGGGGATACCATAGCTGCCAAAGTAACCATCCCAGGCTGCCGTGGCCGTGTCACGCACGGTGGGTGTGTCTATGCAAACATGATCAGACCCTGAAATCCTTTTCCACACTTGCCATAATTCACCACCAGATGTGAGGGTAGAGTTCCTCCTGCTTCTGCTTACATAGGTATCTGTGCCCCCCACAACCCCCTAATCCCACCAGGACCCATCTAGCCTGGATAATGGTATCTGTGCTCTCCACAAACCTCTAAGCCCCCCAGGGAACCCACAAGCCCAGATGTAGGCATCTGTATGCCCCACACACCCCTTAATAACCACAGGAACCTTCCAGACTGTAGGTAGGTATCTGTGACCCCTAGAGCCCCACAAAGTCCCTCGGGACCACTACAGCATGGATGTTTGTATCTGTGACCGACAAAAACCGCCTAAGCTACCCAGGGCCACCTACCATCAGGACGTAGGTATCTGTTCCCCCCCCCAAACACACCTAATCCGCCCGGAACCCCTCCAGCCTAGATGTAGGTATCTCTGACCCCACGAATCCGCTAAGACATGACAGGACCCCTCCAGCATCGACATAGGTATCTGTGCCCACACAACCCTCCTAAGACCCCCAAAACCCCTCCAGCCTAGACGCAGGTATCTGTGCCCAGCATGAACCCCCGAAGGTCCCTAGGACCCCTCTTGCCTGGATGAATGTATCTGTGCCCCTTAAAAAACCCTAAGCCCCCCCCCCCAGGATCCCTATAGACCGGACGTAGATATCTGTGCACCCTCACGAACCCACTGATCCTCCCAGCGACCCCTACAGCATGGAAGTAGGTATCTGTACCCCAAAATGCCCCAAAGCAACCCCAGGACCCCTACAGCCTCGATATAGGTATCTGTGCCCCCGCACAACTCCCTAATACCCCCAGAACTCCTCCAGCCTGGACGTAGATATTTGTGACTTCCAGGAACCCCCAAAGCCCTCCCCAGGACTTCTCCAGTCCCTACATAGGTATCTCTGCCCCCCACCAGCCTTCTAAGACCCATAGGGCCCCCACCAGCCTGGTTATAGCTATGTGTACGCCACACAAACCCCCTAAGCTCCCCAGGGCCCCCTCCAACCGGTACGTAGGTATCTGCGCAACCACAAACCCTTAAGTCCCCCAGGGACCCCTCCAGACCATACGTAGGTTTCTGTGACCCTTACCAACTCCTTAAACCCCCAGGGACCACTACAGCCTGGACGTATGTATCTATGCTCACCACAACCCCCTAAGCCTTCCAGGGACCTCTCCAGCCCTGACGTAGGTATTTGTGCCCCTCATGAAGCTCCTAATGCCCACCAGAATGTCTCCAGCCTGGACGTAGCTATCTGTGCCCCGCACGACCCGTAAGCCCCGCAGGGATCTCTACAGCCTCTACATAGGCGTGATGCTCTGTGCATCACCCTGCATGGCCACATGTTGTCACTGTTCCTCTATGAGAGAAATGCTCTGTGCATTACCCTGCTTGGTCACATGGAATCACTGTTGCTCCATCCAGGAAATGCTCTGTGCATTTCCCTGCATGGCCACATGGCGTCACTGTTGCTCCATGCAGGAAATGCTCTGTCCATTACCTGGTGTGGTCACATGGTGTCACTGTTGCTCCATGCAGGAAATGCTCTGTCCATTACCTGGTGTGGTCACAAGGTGTCAATGTTGCTCCATGTAGGAAATGCTCTGTGCATTACCCTGCCTGGCCACACGGTGTCACTGTTGCTCCATATGGGAAATGTTCTGTGCATTACCCTGCGTGGCCACATGGTGTCACTGTTGCTCTGTGAGGGAAATGCTCTGTGCATTACTGTGATGGAGTAGGGACTGTCTGTGTGGGGGATGGGAGAGCAGGGGGTGACTTTAGGACCGGACACGTGCTCAGCCTGTAACCTGTCTAGGCGGGGGGAGGGGTCAGCACCTTTGCCCGGGAAGCTGGACACAGGAAATGGCCAGCTGGAGGGAGTTGGGTTAGTTCAGTTTCGGTTTTGGTCTGGGTGGTTGGAATTCAGGGATTCCCAAACTGGGAACTAAGTTTCCTGAACCCCTAGAAGGACTTGATTGTGGGGTCCTGCTTGTGCCTCCAAGCTCTGCTGTATCCTTCGCTCTTGTTGTCCAATAAACTTTCTGTTTTACTGGCTGGCTGAGAGTCACTGTGAGTCCCAGGAAGAGGGGTGCAGGACCGGACTCACCCACACTCCGTGACAGACCCTAAGCCCCTCCGAGACCCCTGCAGCCTGGACGTAGCTATCTGTGCCTCCCACCAAACACCTAAGACACTCAGAGATCCCTCCAGCCTGAACTTAGGTATCTGTGCCCCCCACAAACCCCCTAAGCCCCCGAGAGACCTATACAGCCAGAACATTGGAATCTGTACCCCATATAGACTCCATAATCTCCTGCAGCATAGTAATCCTGAAGTGCAGCAGACACTGAACAGTAATCCAAACAGGACATATTCAAACCTCTGAATGTACAGTCCACCACCCTCACCCCCCTGGCCTTTTATGTACTGTACTTTGAATAAAGGATTTTATGGCTTTTACAATACATTTTATTATTGAAGGAAGTGGTAAATATTGTACCCCAAGGTAGAAAGGAGCACAGCAAAGGCACCAAACATTACTGTTGGCTCTCAGG